>NC_134491.1:1167125-1354625 GCF_040206685.1 Ascaphus truei
CTCCCCACCCTCCTGTACCTGGTAGTGGGAGTGCTGCAGGACACGGCAGTAAAGCTCCCTGGCGGGCGGTTACCTCTGACAGTGGCTTCGGCCCTCCAAGCTCTGAAAGTGATTGTGTCGTCCCCAATGGCCCAAGTTGAGAAGAGCAGAGCTGCGTGGAACAACCTCCTGCAGAGCGCAGCAACCTCCCTGCTCCAGAGCTGGGACTCTGGTAACTCGGGCAGCGACAGTCTATTGTGTGCTCTGTGACCTCGACACCCATCCACGGTGACCTCCCCCCCCCCATCCTCTGTGACCTCCCCCCCCCCATCCTCTGTGACCACCCCCCCACCCATCCTCTGTGATCTCCCCCCCCCCATCCTCTGTTACCTCCCCCTACCCCCCATCCTCTGTGACCACCCCCCCACCCATCCTCTGTGACCTCCCCCCCACCCATCCTCTGTTACCTCCTCCTACCCCCTGTCCACTGTAACCTACCCCTTTCCCCCCATCCTCTGTGACATCCCCCCTCATCCTCTGTGATCTCCCCCCTGTCCTCACCTCCCCAGTGCCCCCCTGTGCGCTGTGACCCCTCCCCCCTTGTGCTCTGTGACCCCTCCCTCCCCCCTGTGCTCTGTGACGCCCGTGCCCCCCCTTCCCCATGCTCTGTGACACCCTCCCCGCACTATGTCGTGTCCTGCAGGACGGGAGCTGGCCCTGGACTCTGTCAGCCTTCTGACGGCTCTCACCATCTTCCTGCTGTCGGCGAGTCCGGAGGTCCTGTCGGAGCCGAGCCTGCAGAGCGCCTGTGTGCAGAGATTCCAGCGCAGCGTGGACTGCAAGGACCCTGATGTAAGAGCGTCACCCCCTTCCCCCTACACCCCGACATGACTGGTCAGGTCTCTCTACTAAGGGGTCACATGTTAACGTTGGAGAGGGGCAGGATTGTGGGAGACCTGACCTAAGTCCTTCTTTACTGAGAGGCCACTAATGCATGGAGCGGTCGCCCAGCAGACATGGGGATCATTGTATTTCCCACAGAACAATGTGGCTGCCATCATTTTTGTTTCTTGTGAAGGTCAATCCAGCAGTCACAGATGTATAGGGTCATTTAGCAGCAAACAGGGGGTCCCTGGTAATGGAAGCATCACAGTTACACTCCGCGGGACCCCCTGAACGCACGATGGTAAACAAACTAAACACCCCCCCGCCCCAAAGGCGTGTAACATATGTAATATGTTTTCCCGCGGGCGACCCTTCAGGCTAGTTTGAGGCACCCTTGGGTGACGAAGAATCCTGGTCAGTGCGCAGCCCGGGCTGTGAGGGGTCTCCCCCGTGCAGTCTCTGCTTAGATTGTAAGCTCTCCGGCTCCCAGATCTGCAGCTGAGGACATCATTAATCGCAGCCGCCTCTCCTATTGTGGGAACTGCAGACATTTTTAAAGTGGTCCCACTTATTGATCGCCTTTGCTGTTCTGGCAGGGAATGGGTTAATTTTACTGCAACAACTCTGCAGCATAAAAAAGGATTCACTGAGGAAAGCGGCACTACGCCTGCAACAAAGGCCGTGCATTTCGGTCTAGGACATTTGGCCGCGGCCGTTCTGCCGCGGTCACATGACCACCGGCGCTTCTCCGCTAATCAGCCTGGCGCTGTGGCCTGTCGCCGCTTCTCCGCTAAGGTCAGTCCCTATGTGTAACACTTACCCTAAAACGCCTTAAACTGACCCCCTACCCAGTGTAAAACTTACATTAGCGGCGGTTGGAGGTGGAGGTTCCAGCTGGGGAACGGCTGCGGCGGAGGTTCCGTGTGCGACCGAACGCCGGAGAGATTGCCGCGACCCATCGTCCCATTTCGCTTTCATTCCCTTTTTGTTTCATTTAGTACAATGCCTGCACATTAACCGCGGTTTCTCTGTCTCTAGGAGCAGTTAAAGTGCTACCGACTGCTCCTGTCCATCTTCCAGCACCCGGATCCCAGCACCGTGGCCACGTATGTGCGCAGCCTGGCGCCCCGCGTGGTGCGTGGCATCAGCCACGCGGAGCACAGGAAGCCGCAGAGCCAGGAGGAGCTGCTGGTCCTGCAGGAGGGAGTGCGTCTGCTGCAGGCTCTCATCACTGCCAGCGAGGAGCCACAACGTAAGCATAGCTCACAGGGGTTAGGTTACCTCAGGCATCTCAACTCCCGCAGAGCCTCGCGTCTTCTGTGGCTGTCTCTGAAGCTTTGCTCGGTCACTGATTGGTAACGTGGGAGGCATTTCTCTTGCTGCTGTGGTGTCCATGTGATGGGCAGGACCTGTCCGTCCTTTCCAGCATGGGCTCCCCTTCTGTATAATGTGCATGATCAGCAGAACGGCGTCCCAGCCTAACACGTCCTGGGTGCATCGTTTATTTCATTAACTAACCCCGGCCAACGAGAACGGTGGAATTTTTCAAATAAATGTTTTTTGGGGGCGGGGGGAAGGGGGGGGGGGTGGATAAAGAAATGAGTTTTACCCTTTGAGTGCTGAGGCGATGAAGACATTTTGGAGGTTTTGGCGCTAGCAGGATAAACCGAGATAGATCGCCTTTTTTCTGCATGGGATAATAATTCTATCCCTGGTTTAATGTTCTGTTCTCACATATTACAGACATTTCCGTCCAAATGCTAAACAAACGCATTTCTTTTTTTAATTCAATGCAGACAAGTGAATATGAACTTGTATAAATCCTTCATTCGATGTCACACACGATCTATATGTCATTATGTTCCCACCCTTGCAGATACCCGCACAGCTAAGCATGCTATTTATAAAGAACGGCTTCAGCGTTATAGGAACCCCGGAAACAGACAAACATATCTACCGGGAAAAATAAACATCTGAATTCAGCACGGCATAAAAATGCTATCAAATCTGATCTTTTATTCATGCATATATATTATAAAACTTTACAGGCCCTCCGCCCCAGCAGCAACCGTCTTAAATGGGGGGAACACTATACCCCAAATTGTGGGACTTCAGATTAAAAGAGGGACCCAGTATTTTACGGCCAGGTGGGGATAACTCTCCCCAAACTACCCCGGAAGTGTGACACCCCCAATGTTGGTGCACCCCCACAGTTCCTGTCGTTATTAGAGATGTATGATCCGCTGGAGAAACAAGTGGACACCGGGGAATTCTGGGATATCACAGATGGGGGCCCCTGACCCGATATCTAAAGGCTGATACCCCCTTTTAGTTTTAAAAGGACCTCCTGTATTCTGGGAGATGCTTCACTTTAACGCTGTGTGTGCCCTAAGATATACCCCGCACGTCATAAGGGGGGCTGTTACATACGGGCTACGTGGGGGGGAGATCACACTCACCGCTCCAATAGGGGGCCTGTCTGCTGTGACTGTGTGCCAGTCTTCCATCAACTATGGGGTTAATGCGGTTGTTGTATGTAGAGCAGGAGTGGCCAACTCCAGTCCTCAAGGACCACCACCAGGTCAGGTTTTTAGGATATCCCTGCCTCAGCACAGGTGGCTCAGTCAATGACAGCACCACCTGTGCTGAAGCAGGTGTATCCTAAAAACCTGACCTGGTGGTGGCTCTTGAGGACTGGAGTTACTCACCCCTGATGTAGAGAGATACTTGGCTACAGATGAAGTGAAACGTTCAGTAATGTAACACCTTGTCTACCATCTATCCATATCTATTGTTATTTGTACAAGTCCATATATTATCCCGTGGGGTTTGTGGCTGTCTGGGTTTGGCACAGGAGGGTTCTTGACTCTTTCTTTCCCCTCTTCCCGGCAGGTCCTCCCATGGTGTCCATGCTGCTGCATCTCCTTCTCTCCTTCCTGCTTGATGAGAACGCTCTGTGCTCGGCACCTCCATGTGCCCGCGCGCTCCACGATTTCTCCCTACACAGCCTGACCCAGGCCGGCACCCGCCACCCGCTACAGTTCCGCCAGCTCATGGGTTCCTCCCCGGCGCTCCGCTCCCGGCTTGAAGCCGCGCTCCGTGGCAACCAGGAGACCCTCAGACCCAAAGCGTCCGCCCAGAGCACAAAGGGAGGGGGCCAGGGATCTCCCAGCATCCAGCTCAAGACCAACTTCCTGTGAGGTCATCGTTACTTCCTCCCGCTTTCTGGGAAACACAGCAGCTTCAGAGAGCATTACTTACCTCTCCCCACTTGTGGTTCTACTTTACAGCCTTAAAGACAGGCTTTTTGTAACACCTGTCAGAGGGGCCTGCAACCCACTGCAGGCCCTTCCAGGAGTGGAGGGGTTCAAAGGTAGCCTGTATATGCCTTGTTAATTTAGTACATTATATTCAGCAGTAATGTATCACAGATGCCTTATAGCAGGAGTGGGTAACTCCAGTCCTCAAAGGCCACCAATAGGTCAGATTTTAAGGTTATCCCTGCTTCAGCACAGGTGGCTCAGTCAACGACTGAGGACTGGAGTTGGCCACCCCAGTCTTAAACAAATTCAGAAAAAGGGAAAACAAATGAGAGCTTGAACGTGTTAACTTCTCTCTCGGTGAACGGGCTACGCTTGCTGCAGTGAAGTTCTGCGAATTAATGACGAAGGGATCTGTGTAGCTGTGAAAGGACCAGCACATTGAAAATGCCAAGGGGCGGTGTGTGCCAGGAGTCCAATGGGGAGGGGTATCTGGTGGCTATACGTGGATTTTTGGTGAAATAAGTGCGCGCTGGCTAGTGGGTAATCTACACTCCCTTCTAAGGGTCACTCCTGCAGCTGATCCTTCTCCCGTGATCAACTGGGTCAATACCACACTAGAACAAAAAACAAAAGAAGCGCATGGAGGGACACTATTAGTAAAAATAATGTGTTACTTTATATAAAAAATACACTTCACAACACTTTTACATAAAAATGTACGTTCCAATCGTCCTCATAGGACCCAGTTGTTCGCTGGACCTTGGTTCTAGCCGATGTTTATGGGCACTCTCATCCACTCAAGGAAAATCAGATAGGGGGAACACAGGGCCCAGGGGTAGTCTTATTTACTAGAAGAGAGCTCGCCGATCAGCTGTGGGAGCCGGCCGTGGGGTTCTCGCTAGGGGGGGGCGTCGACTCCAGGCGTGCATCGTCACGGCGTCTTACGTCATTCGCCATGGAACGCCAACTCAATACCTCATGCTGGGAGTCCAATGGGGAGGGTATATGGGGCAATACGAGGATTTATAGGGAGCGGTTATATAGGGCAATACGAGGATTTATAGGGAGCGGTTACATGGGGCAATAGGAGGAGGGATGGGGAGCAGTGGGAGTTAGAGGGTGTGTTTATATGGAGCAGTAGAAGGAGTTATAGGAAGCGTTTATATTAGTGTTGTACCAGGTCCTACATTTTCGGAAAGCCGGGAAATAGTTACCCGGACAGCAGTTACATGCAGGGTGAGGAAGACCGCGGCGACATTGTGGGAGCAGCAGATGTCCTGTTGGCGATGAGAGCAGCAGACGTTGTTCAGCTGGTGGGAGCAGCGGCACACAGCTGAGGCTGGTGGGAGTGGGGGAACCATGTGACCAGAACAGCTGGGGAGGAGCCCGGCTGTCCAATAGGAACACTCCTGCTCCAGTCACATGGTTCTCCAGCTCCCATTGGCATCGGCTGTGTGCTGTATTCCTGCTGCTCCCAGATGTCGCCGCGGTCTTCCTCACCACCTTCCGTCGCCAGCTGCAGGTAAGTGTTGAAGTATTTTCAGCTACTCTGAAATTACCCGGCGTCGGTTCCGACACGGTGCCGGGTCCAAGCCCCTTGATGCCGGGTCCGGGTAATTTCCGGGTAGCTGAAAAAGCGTTGGGTACCATGTAATTACCCGGTACTCGGTACATCAATAGTTTTATATGAAGCAGTGGGAGGAGTTATAGGGAGCGGTTATATGAAGCAGTGGGAGGAGTTATATCGAGCAGTGGGAGGAGTTATAGGGAGCGGTTATATGAAGCATTGGGAGGAGTTATAGGGAGGGGTTATATGAAGCAGTGGGAGGAGTTATAGGGAGCGGGTATATGAAGCAGTGGGAGGAGTTATAGGGAGCGGTTATATGAAGCAGTGGGAGGGGTTATATGAAGCAGTGGGAGGAGTTATATCGAGCAGTGGGAGGAGTTGTAGGGAGCGGTTATATGAAGCATTGGGAGGAGTTATAGGGAGCGGTTATATGAAGCAGTGGGAGGAGTTATAGTGAGCGGGTATATGAAGCAGTGGGAGGAGTTATAGGGAGCGGTTATATGAAGCAGTGGGAGGGGTTATAGGGAGCGGTTATATGGAGCAGTGGGAGGAGTTATAGGGAGCGGTTATATGAAGCAGTGGGAGCAGTTATAGGGAGCGGTTATATGGAGCAGTGGGAGGGGTTATAGGGAGCAGTGGGAGGAGTTATAGGGAGCGGTTATATGAAGCAGTGGGAGCAGTTATAGGGAGCGGGTATATGAAGCAGTGGGAGGAGTTATAGGGAGCGGGTATATGAAGCAGTGGGAGGAGTTATAGGGAGTGGGTATATGAAGCAGTGGGAGGAGTTATAGGGAGGGGTTATATGAAGCAGTGGGAGGGGTTATAGGGAGCGGTTATATGGAGCAGTGGGAGGAGTTATAGGGAGCGGTTATATGAAGCAGTGAGAGGAGTTATAGGGAGCGGGTATCTGAAGCAGTGGGAGGAGTTATAGGGAGCGGGTATATGAAGCAGTGGGAGGGGTTATAGGGAGCGGGTATATGAAGCAGTGGGAGGAGTTATAGGGAGCGGTTATATGAAGCAGTGGGAGGAGTTATAAGGTATTGGGAATTACTGATGCACAAATGACTACAAACTATGAGTTTCGTGACCCTTAGCTTAACACTTTGTACATCAGTAAAACCTGCCAGCCCTGATCCGTCTAACAAACGCACATGAAACTCAGTTAATGAATCAGGTTCTTACATTTGGTGCAGACGCTGCGGGATTAAATGTTTGTTGCTAATGAGCCATGTGGTGATGCTGATTAATGAAGGCTGCTCTGCTTTTGCAGTGCTATAGCATATTTAGTTTGTTTTATATTTGTCTTCATAGATTCTTTTTAACTTCAAACCTCTCTGGATTTACCTGTTTACAGCCAGAGGAGGCTGCATAAAGCAAACATGCACTCCCTTTGTGAGGCTGGCCTCTGGCAGCAAAGGGGTTAAGAGGAGCTTTGAGATTGAACTCTTAGGCCGGAATTATAGTGACGCGGTCGTGTGTACTGACACCGCAACTTTGAACGAGGCCTTAAAATTCTCCTGCGCAGCGTTTTGAACCTCGGTATGTTTGGGTTAACATCGAGAACAGAATAGTTATGTGGAGGGCGAGGCTTCAAACGAGAGCAAAGAGACCTAAACATCGACCAAGTGTGGGATGTATTGTGAAGCCACCCTGGCAGTGCAGGGGTTAAAGCAGCATTTCTTTTTTCGGCCCCTCGCCCATGTTATATAAAAGCCGCAGTGAGGGATCCACCATCCAAATCTTCCCCCACTTGCGCTACAGAGATACAAAATATTGGCGCGTCCCATAATCAAAGCGATTACCACTCCCCTTCCAGGCCCTCCCTAATTCCCTTTAACCCATCCATTCAAATAGCAGCAGCATTATTACAGTGCCGATATTATTCTGTGTTACAGGGTACCACAATAATATCTACCAGGTGGGACAACGTCATGTCCTCATTCCCTCCAGGAACAGGACGGTGTGTGCTTTGCACAAATAAAACAGCACAAAGTTAGCTGCAAAAATATAGGCATTTTAAAGCAGAAATGCTGCATTCCCTCTTTTTTTCTTCTTTGTATATGTAAAGCGTGTGACAATGTATCATTCTACATCCTTGCTCGATAAGTCGGCGGGGAGGTATGTTATATATCATTTTTTCCTAAATTTCACTCCGTGTGCACCCATTTGCACCATTTCATATTCCGTTTCGTGAAAAAATTCTGGGGATAGAGCGCTCTCTCCAGAATTTTGTTCCGAAATAGAATAAACACAAATCTAGGGCGGCGCTCTCATACAATATCAGTGATCAAGAGGTTAATCAACATGCACTGTGTTAAGACAAGTAAATATATATGTATATAGTGATAAATACTGTGAAACCAGTAATACAGTGAAACAAAACAAAAGTGACTTAATATATATTAATACAATCTTTAAAAAAAGTGACTTGTGAATGCTCAAAAAATAATACAAGTGATGGTGTTTAAACTGTGACAAAAACAAACAAATGGATTAAATAGAAATATGTCCTCCACTCAACGTTCAGGTGAGAAACCGTTTCAGAGTTTCTTCCAATTATACTACAGTATCTTCCACAGAAAAAGGGAGCAGGGGACAACTCCATACATAAGAGGAGAGAATTAAAAAAATAGAAGCGCCATAGGGTGATGGCAGGTAAACACGCAGAAGAATCCTCCAAAAGTTGTACTCGCATACTGATGAGTTAAAATATGCAAATCACAATCGGTGGCAATGTGTGTCTGTATGTGTGTGGATGATCTCAGGAGAAAGAGAGGAAAATACACACCACAGCGCAGATTGTAAAACTCAAAGAACTTTATAACATAATAAAAGGTAAAACCGCTATAGAAGGGCACTTACAAAAATGTCCTTCTGTTGGGCAGTAAAAACTGAAAGGATCTGAATAGGGCTGTCTGCGGAGATCTCCGCTTCCGCGTCGCTGTGTAGACTGCTATTGGTCGCCTGGAGTGTAACTTCCAGTAGCGGCCGCTCGGAAACCTTGACGATTCAGATGCAGCTCCCTCTCCAATGTGGCACTGGATCTCGGGACTAAGCGTTTCGCTGCATTCCAGCTTCCTCAGGAAGCGGTGAGATCGCCGCAGACAGCCCTATTCAGATCCTTTCTGTTTTTACTGCCCAAAAGAACAGCATTTTTGTAAGTGCGCATTCTATAGGGGTTTTACCGTTTATTATGTTATAAAGTTTGGTGGTTCATTTAGAAATCTGTAAACATTCTGATTGTGTGCCTAACGAAATGGCCACCTTCTAACTGCTGCAGTCTGAAATGCTGCAGCTTGTATGTTATGTTATATTACTTGGTGTAAAACATTATTGTTACAGCTTTCAGAGTAAAAGGCTTCTGGAACACAGAAACAGATCCGTTTGTGATACTTTGTTGCCAAAGGGCACAGCTCAAAAAGGTGTGTGAGAGCCTGTTTCAAAAGAGGAGGTAACTTGTTGAATGGTTGCTGTAGCAACCAAACAATGATCAGAACATTAAAAAACGTATTAAACATGGCATTATGAGTTTTAAAAAATGCAGACAGTATTATCTAATACTACAGAACTGATTTATTTAAAAAACCCACATAGGATTTTTCATCTTTTTTTGCTTTAATGAAACTTAATGGACAAAAAGGAACTAATAACGTTTCAGGGAAGCTGCCCTTCCGATCGGCCATCCGTGCAGTGCCCGGAGACCTTATTTGTTTCTTTTTGTCCATTCCGTTTCATTAAATAGCCTATATTTTTGCAGCTAACTGTGTGCCGTTTTAGGCCGCGTCCATGGTGAGCGCGACGGCGCAATCAAAATGACGTGCCTCTATGAGGCAGGCCATAGAGCACGCACCTTGCATAGCGCCGGCACTCGCGATGTGCGAGAAAACAAATGTGTTACTATGGCACGACGGCCGGGTCACGTGAGCGGTTTGCCCGCTCTGTGACATCACAGCCACGCCTCCGACTCTCCCGACACGCCTCCCCGGCGCATCTACCACAAATCTCTCCTGCTACAGACGTGCGTGACGCCGCGCACACTAACCGTGGAGGCGGCCTTATTCGTGTGCCGCATCCATCCTCCTGTTCCTATATGCACATGAGTGGTTTAGCCAGACCCCCTCTGTATGCCTGAGCCCCTTACTTTGTATCCTGAGCTTTGTGTGCAGTTCTGTCTCGCTGTTTATAGACCCTTCGTTCCCCCAGGCAGAAGAAATGGAAGGGTCTGGAAGTGCACAGACATTTAACATCTTTATATAGAGAAGTCTGTTTCTTTTTATTCCAAGCCCAGTTTCCTAGGTTTTAAATCTAGAAAATTGGTATCACGCTTTTTATTTCTTGTGTGTTTTTTTTTTTTCATTCCAATTTTATTTGAGATGATGGTGATGATCTTTGCCTTGTATGTGAGGTGAATTTAATGCAGTATTAATAATACCTGTGACCAGCGCACTGTGTCAGGGTAATAAGTGGCTGTGTGCGTAGCTCAGCCCAGGCGTTACCCATGTACTGTATTTTTATTATAGATTCATTTTTGGACTTTTAACCCCTTTGTTGCCAGAGGAGCCTGCAAGGCAGTGCTTTGCATGTTTTTATATTGCATTGTATGCCCCTCTGGCAGCGACCGTGTTAATACCTATACAGCTAACCAAACTTAACATTATATAAATCACTGTTTTTTCTAATGTGCTTAAACAAATAAAAACCAACTTCTTCACATACTGTATATCTTGTTCTGTTCTGCTGGTGATTTAAGTCTATGGGTACAAATGCTTTCTTATAGAGAGGTTTCCTATGAATGTCTATGGGGATGGTATTGATCTGCCGCGGGTGCTCATGAATCCAGTGAGCCAGAGAGATCTCCTGTACAGTAAACAAGATATCCCGGTGCTCCAGTGGCCTTCGTGAAATATAAAATGCGATTATTACATCAGCATCGCCGTCTCGGTCCCACCTCGGATATCTTATTGGTTTTTGTCTGTAATGTGAAATTCAGTGTAACGTGTTACTCGTTAAGTTGATCCAGACCTGTGAGATAGGAGAAATCATGTTTCTGGAATCTAAACCCGTGTACCGTGGACATTATATGTGCAACCCCAGGCACACCAAGGCGGCCAGAAGCAATATTTGCAAAGCAAATTTATTACAATGCTCATATGTCCAGAAGTCAGGGAGCGCAGACACCAGGATGAACATATGAGGAGAAAAAACAATAACACAAATGATAGTGCAATCCGTGGGGTAAAAAAATATTCCAACTGGGAATGGGGACATGCACAGTGGATAGAAACAAAATATAGACAGATAGCCACTGCTATAGTCCTATGGGGTAAGAGGCTGGAATATGATCAGGTATACACATGACACAGTGGTTGAAATCAAGAATGGCCACACAAATGTGGAAAATGATAAAAAAAAGGGTTTAGTAAAATGACATCAGGAGGCACACGGATGCAGTGGGAACTTACAATCAAGCCCCAGAAATCAGGCAATGGAAATAGAGCTTAGTCCGTGTCCGTTGTGGGAGAGATAACCTGTATGCGTAGTAACTGCTGCAGGGGGGTCAGGCTGCGCCGGCGCTTCCTCCACTGTCAGCCTCCGCAGGACTTCCGGGTTAGATTCTCTCCACCAGTATTCGGCACCACGTGACTGCGTCACACTGCGGGCAAAGCAATATGCTATGCTCATATGTATGCAATATTTTACTCTAAGGGCTGTTATATAGTGCCGGGCGCACGCGGACCTTTCTATAATGGCGCCGCGCATGGCAGGGAGCCGACAGACAGCGGCGAAGACGGGGAAAAGATGATTTTGCGCCGCTACCGGCGCTCAAATGTATGTTTGTGTGTATGTATGTATGCGTGGATGTGTGTTTGTATGGATGTGTGTGTGTGCGTGTGTCAATGATTGCACAATTAAAATAAAAAAATATTTCTTAAACTTTTTTTTTCCTTTAAAAAATCTTATTTAGGACTTATTTCACTCACACAACCCATGCACACACATACTCATACACACACATATACACAGTACCTGCAGCTCCCGGCTCTATAACAGGGAAAAGCATGTGGCACGTGCACGCGCGCTCGCACATGCGCGCACGGCTGCAACCTGTATTGAACGGCCCTAAGGATATACACGTAGGTTGAGTTTATAGGTTCATGGACATTTTATAGCACTTGACTAAGAGGCGCCATATAACCAGCCAATTTTAATAGGTACACATTGTGTAACAATACTGTATAATACAGGTAGTAATAGGGAGAGGGAGCAGGGGGAATGATGCCTTTTATTGGGCCAACAAGTAGTTGATATGTTACAAGCTTTCCAACCTCCCAGGGTAGGACCCGATGAAGGACTCTGAGAGGTTGGAAAGCTTGTAACATATCAACTACTTGTTGGCCCAATAAAAGGTATAATACCCCCTCATTTATATTTATATCTATATATAAGTAACAGAATTCCTTACCAGGCAGACCAGGAGATCCAAGACCACGCAGCAAGAAAGGAGACAGCACTCAGAGCATGAGCACTCCCTTGAGAAAGGTCCTGTTGTAAGGACCGAAACGTCGGTTGACTGTGCCTGTCTTTAATACATCTTTTGTACTTTACTCTGAGTGCTGTCTCCTTTCTTGCTGTGTGGTCTTGGATCTCCTGGTCTGCCTGGTAAGGAATTCTGTTACTTAAACATTTTTATGGGACAAGCTCCTACCTTCAATACCTATGCGAGTGCCATCTGTTTCTGTATACTATATATATATATATATATATATAAAAACATATAGCCTATAGGGAACCATGTTAAAAATGGTTATTGAGGCAAAAAGTGACACTGTGTGCTCATTTGCATGTCATTTCCCAGAATCCCTTGCTGCAGTGGAAGTGCTGTATGCTGGGTGATAATGGGGAAAGGCGGGGTTGCAGACCTGCCTAAGACATGCAGATGAGCATACAGCTATATTTGCATATATATATATATATATATATATATATATATATATATATATATTATTATTTTTTCACATTCACTGACATACTCACTGACAAATACAAAGCCTGCATTGTATACAGTTAATATTCTGCTTCAGAAAGCTTCCCAGTGATAATCATATTTATGAGGAAAACATCTCCTGTAAGAAGATGCTTTGGCGCACAGATCACATCTGCAATAAACTCGTCTACAGTATGTATTTTATTTGGATTTAACCTTTCCCGTGCTGGGGGAGGATGAAGGGCTATAATGCATTGGGGGTCTGAGCCTTATCACAAACTAACAGTGGTGGGAGAAGCAGACCTCATTGCAGAAGGATTTGTTCACCTTCTCTAATAATGGAGAGGAATCCCCTCTTCTTTAATGAGACACTTGATATGTAATATTGTAAATACAGAAAGTAAGAGGAAGCGCTCTGATTAATTCATCACATAGTCAAATAGACCTTTTAGGGTACAGTTATTCTAGCAAAGTGCGCGCTGTTCCATAGAGCTAAAATAAATGTCTATTTGACTGTGATTCGAGTGGGACATAGTGCTTCATCCAATGGCTTGTATATATCAGTGGGCAGTTACATGGGATGTCCCCAGGACCCCTCCGCACCAGATCAAGATCTCCTTCCCTAAACTGTGACTGCCCAATCTCCTCCTTATCCGGTCAGTGCGACTCTCGGCCACCCTATGGATCGGGGTGCTCCATGTCTTCCGATCTCTCACAGCTTCTTTCAGTTCTGCTATGTTTAGTCCTGTATCTTTCTTGATGGTATCGAGTGAGCGCTGTGGGTGCAGTTGCAATGATCTCCACCACGGCCCTTTAGCATACAATGGGTTAAGATAGAAGCTTGCTTTTTAAAGGGGCAGTTCCACTTAGCGGGTAAAAAGGTTTCCGTAGAAACCAAATGTGGTGGAAAGATGAGGGAAAAGAACAATAATTGACAGGTAATATTTTAATTATGTGGACCTGAGAAAATGGAAACAAACTAATTTTCACACCAGAAGCAAATTGATTTTTTTTTTTTGTCCATTATGTGGGATTTGAGGTGAAACCAAGACGTTGCCACATGCACCCCTTCCCTGGGGAAAAGAAAGGTAACCCTACACTTTAGCAGGGCCTTATAATAATGGCAGCCTTTTGCACGGCTGGGTGGTCATTAGCATACTACAGAGAGACAAAAATAGGCACGGGAGGGGACGAGAACCAGGAAATATATCCTGAAAGGAGTTTCGTGCGGGCGGTGATCACAAAAGACGCATCATCCCCAAGTTAATTTGCTGGTTGCTATGTCGGGCTCAGAACATGAAGTGGAGCGGAAGGCCACGCCCCGCACTTCATCCCCTGTAAATTCTCTGGTTATTGGAAGGCGGGTAGGGCAATGTTTTTAACTGATTGGCTGGTTAAGGCAAATCGCCATGAGAACGAGTCGGGCAGTGATGGCAAACTCAGTATTTTCGGATTAATTGTGTAGTTGCCCTGCCCGTGTACCGCTCGTAGTGAGGCGGTCGGGTAGCACAGCGCCGCCCCCTAGTGGCCGCTGGATGCCACGGGCGGAGTTTCGGCCTGAGCCCGTGACTCGCTCCGTGTGACTCGGCCCGCCCGGAGCTGCGAGGCCCAGACCCGCACGGACACGGTAAGAACCTCTCGGTACTCCCAGGCCGCCCCACCCCCCCCCCGGACTGAGCTCAGCGCCGCGGGCTGGATCCGGTGGAGAACCCGACTGGGGGGGAAACCCTCAAACCCCCGCTGCCCGGGCCTAACCCGCAGCGGAGGCGGATCCACAGTAACCGCCCCGGAGCCGCTGATGTTAAGAGGGGCAATTACTGACCCAAGTAGCGGCCTCGTAATACCCCCGGGGGTGGGGACACTGCTGTCCCGGACAATTAAATCATGTCTTATGTCTGTCCTCCCATAAATACCCCACCAATACTGCCCCATCACGCTCAGCTCCTCCTTATACATATTGCGCCCTGTGAGCAGTGACTGAGCCGGTAGGACCCTTTCAATAACCTGTGTAATGCCCCTTTTGTATTCCATATATTGCCTTTGACCCCCCCCATCTCCTCACTTTCTGCCCCCTCCCGTACCCTCATGACTATATTTCTCCCCCCACCACACCTTGGGTTCTCTCTCGCCCCTGTTGTCCTCTTTTAATCTCCATAAAGTCCTCGCGCATCAGTCTTAATGATTGTTATGATTTATTCTGGTACATTGCCCGCTGACCCTCACCGCATACCTACCCCATAGGGAAATCCTGGTACATTGCCCGCTGACCCTCACCGCATACCTACCCCATAG
Organism: Ascaphus truei; assembly: GCF_040206685.1. Taxonomy (NCBI): domain Eukaryota; kingdom Metazoa; phylum Chordata; class Amphibia; order Anura; family Ascaphidae; genus Ascaphus; species Ascaphus truei. Next base: position 1,182,097 of record NC_134491.1, read on the forward strand.
TGAAATCCTGGTACATTGCCCGCTGACCCTCACCGCATACCTACCCCATAGTGAAATCCTATAGTAAGAATTTAGAATTGCGCTGTAATTCTGGAACCCCTGCTGCATATGTCTCCTCAGTTACCCATGAGACCTTTTGAAAGCGATGATACTCTGCGGCATTTGTTATATATATATATATATATATATATATATATATATATATATATATATATATACACACACACACACTCTCACACTCTCTCTCTCGCACTCTGAGAAGTTACCTGGCAGAGAAGTGTTAATACTGAAATACCTTTTTGCAGGCAGATTATCCCCCGGTAACTGGCCTCCCTAAACCAGGATATCTTGATCCGGATTCCTAGGCCTTTAAACTGGAGCCCTGACTAATCAGCAGACTGTGACACACACACATTCATTAAGTACACAAACTGTAATATGCATGCTTTTAACCAGACTCACACTTATGCACAGTGAGTCATATATATGCGTAGATGTAAATATAGATGTGCCAATACACACGATAATGTTTTCGGAGACTTGCACGGACACAAATACTTGCTTGTTTTTAGTATATTTATATGGCCAAGAACAAACAGATTATTCTGATGTGTGGCGCTGGCATACCCTTATGTGCCGGACGTATCCATCCCAAAACAAAGTGCAATGCTCAAGTTTAAAGAACTCTGAAGCGTTGGCCACGGAACGGAGGTGTCCACTCTTCCTGGTTCTGAGGTTCACTGATTTGGTGTTTCACTGGCTCTTCGCATCCGAAGTGTCACTCACTTCAATATAGTCTCGCTGATAAAAAAAAAAGTACTTTGCCATTCAAATGACATTTTCTGGGGGACTTTAGTAAGTGAATGGAGGAGGCATAGGCTTTGGGCGCAGCCAAAACAGTTTGCTCTATCTTTTCCATAACAATGGTAAGAGCAGGTGGGGAAAGGGGCTGTGATCCCGAAATATTAAGTTGTACCTGCTTAACTTTTGTTATGGAATAGATACAGAGCAAACTGTTTTGGCTGCCCCTAATATCTGTGCCTCCCCCATTCACTTACTAGATGCTATTAGGAAACAAGCCCGGAGGAAGAACAGGGCCCGAGGGGTAACTAATGACTGAGTACTGGAGTGCCACTATAAACCCCTCTATTTGGTGGGCTAAAACCCCAAAGTCTCACAGATTTCAGTCTTTGGCGTTTGTCATGACAGTGTTAGATTATATTAAATTGTACGGTTTGGGGAAACAGGAATTCCTCTCAGAGAGAGTGCCACGTGACACACCAAATATCATGCACATACGCATAGTGATGAGTTGACACAAACAAAACCTATTTTTATTTAGGTACTTGTTGACTGTCCATATCCAGATGCAGCAGCCTCTCTCCAATTTATATCAAGTTTAACTCTTTCTGTGGCAGAGAAGGGGTTACTAGCTTTCTGAAACCCACTTTGAGTAGCTGCAGACACGGAGCCTCATACAATGCGATCACATTTGCGTCCTTGTTCTGCACGTTTTGTCACTGCCACATTTTGACATTAAGGACACATGAATTATTTGACTGCCCAGTGTGGCTGCAGTATGCTCCAGGTTCCGCGTGGCAGTGTGGCCGCAGTATGCTCCAAGTTCTGCGTGGCAGTGTGGCCGCAGTATGCTCCAGGTTCCGCGTGGCAGTGTGGCCGCAGTATGCTCCAGGTCCCGCGTGGCCGCAGTATGCTCCAGGTTCCGCGTGGCAGTGTGGCGCAGTATGCTCCAGGTTCCGCGTGGCAGTGTGGCCGCAGTATGCTCCAGGTTCCGTGTGGCGCAGTGTGCTCCAGGTCCCGCGGGGCCGCAGTATGCTCCAGGTTCCGCGTGGCAGTGTGGCCGCAGTATGCTCCAGGTCCCGCGGGGCCGCAGTATGCTCCAGGTTCCGCGTGGCAGCGTGGCCGCAGTATGCTCCAGGTCCCGCGTGGCCGCAGTATGCTCCAGGTCCCGCGTGGCCGCAGTATGCTCCAGGTTCCGCGTGGCGCAGTATGCTCCAGGTTCCGCGTGGCAGTGTGGCCGCAGTATGCTCCAGGTCCCGCGTGGCCGCAGTATGCTCCAGGTTCCGCGTGGCAGTGTGGCCTCAGTATGCTCCAGGTTCCGTGTGGCCGCAGTATGCTCCAGGTTCCGCGTGGCAGTGTGGCCTCAGTATGCTCCAGGTTCCGTGTGGCGCAGTATGCTCCAGGTTCCGCGGGGCCGCAGTATGCTCCAGGTTCCGCGTGGCAGTGTGGCCGCAGTATGCTCCAGGTTCCGCGTGGCAGTGTGGCGCAGTATGCTCCAGGTTCCGCGTGGCAGTGTGGCCGCAGTATGCTCCAGGTTCCGCGTGGCAGTGTGGCGCAGTATGCTCCAGGTTCCGCGTGGCAGTGTGGCGCAGTATGCTCCAGGTTCCGCGTGGCAGTGTGGCGCAGTATGCTCCAGGTTCCGCGTGGCAGTGTGGCCGCAGTATGCTCCAGGTTCCGCGTGGCAGTGTGGCGCAGTATGCTCCAGGTTCCGCGGGGCCGCAGTATGCTCCAGGTTCCGCGTGGCAGTGTGGCCGCAGTATGCTCCAGGTTCCGCGTGGCAGTGTGGCGCAGTATGCTCCAGGTTCCGCGTGGCAGTGTGGCGCAGTATGCTCCAGGTTACGCGTGGCAGTGGGGCCGCAGTATGCTCCAGGTCCCGCGGGGCCGCAGTATGCTCCAGGTCCCGCGTGGCAGTGTGGCGCTGTACGCTCCAGGTTCCGCGTGGCAGTGTGGCGCAGTATGCTCCAGGTTCCGCGTGGCAGTGTGGTGCAGTATGCTCCAGGTTCCGCATGGCAGTGTGGCCGCAGTATCCCCCAGGTTCTGCGTGGCAGTGTGGCGCAGTATGCTCCAGGTTCCGCGTGGCAGTGTGGCGCAGTATGCTCCAGGTTCCGCGTGGCAGTGTGGCGCAGTATGCTCCAGGTTCCGCGTGGCAGTGTGGCGCAGTATGCTCCAGGTCCCGTGGGGCCGCAGTATGCTCCAGGTTCCGTGTGGCAGTGTGGCCGCAGTATGCTCCAGGTTCCGCGTGGCAGTGTGGCGCAGTATGCTCCAGGTCCCGCGGGGCCACAGTATGCTCCCGGTTCCGCGTGGCAGTGTGGCGCAGTATGCTCCAGGTTCCGCGTGGCAGTGTGGCGCAGTATCCCCCAGGTTCTGCGGGGCCGCAGTATGCTCCAGGTTCCGCGTGGCAGTGTGGCCGCAGTATGCTCCAGGTTCTGCGTGGCAGTGTGGCGCAGTATGCTCCAGGTTCCGCGTGGCAGTGTGGCCGCAGTATGCTCCAGGTTCCGCGTGGCAGTGTGGCCGCAGTATGCTCCAGGTCCCGCGGGGCCGCAGTATGCTCCAGGTTCCGCGTGGCAGTGTGGCGCAGTATGCTCCAGGTTCCGCGTGGCAGTGTGGCGCAGTATGCTCCAGGTTCCGCGTGGCAGTGTGGCGCAGTATGCTCCAGGTTCCGCGTGGCAGTGTGGCCGCAGTATGCTCCAGGTTCCGCGTGGCAGTGTGGACGAGTATGCTCCAGGTTCCGCGTGGCAGTGTGGCCGCAGTATGCTCCAGGTTCCGCGTGGCAGTGTGGACGAGTATGCTCCAGGTTCCGCGTGGCAGTGTGGCGCAGTATGCTCCAGGTTCCGCGTGGCAGTGTGGCGCAGTATGCTCCAGGTTCCGCGTGGCAGTGTGGCGCAGTATGCTCCAGGTTCCGCGTGGCAGTGTGGCGCAGTATGCTCCAGGTTCCGCGTGGCAGTGTGGCCGCAGTATGCTCCAGGTTCCGCGTGGCAGTGTGGCGCAGTATGCTCCAGGTTCCGCGTGGCAGTGTGGCGCAGTATGCTCCAGGTTCCGCGTGGCAGTGTGGCCGCAGTATGCTCCAGGTTCCGCGTGGCAGTGTGGCGCAGTATGCTCCAGGTTCCGCGTGGCAGTGTGGCGCAGTATGCTCCAGGTTCCGCGTGGCAGTGTGGCCGCAGTATGCTCCAGGTTCCGCGTGGCAGTGTGGCGCAGTATGCTCCAGGTTCCGCGTGGCAGTGTGGCCGCAGTATGCTCCAGGTTCCGCGTGGCAGTGTGGCCGCAGTATGCTCCAGGTCCCGCGGGGCCGTGAAGTGCTTGTTTGCTTTTAACCCTTTGCTTCCGCACGCTTTGCAGTCTCTGGGGTAGCAAAACAGTTGAGTTGTACTTAAGCTTTAGTAGGAGTATCTTTCCGACATCTAAAAATAGGACGTGGTAATGGGACCCTCACGTGGCGTTATGTGGAACAAACAAGCAGAGGGGGCAAGGGGGATTTGGATGTTATGAGAGAAAAAAAGATAGGGGGACTGCTACAAGACGGGTAGCAATCTCCCCAAGTAACCCCTTACAGTGCACTCACCTATAGATAGGACGTTCAGTAATATCATAAAGACAGAAATACTCGCACTGATGCGCAGTGTAAGAACTCAATGGTTATACGTAACCCCTTGGAAGTAATGCTGAATTAACAGTAGTGTAGCAGTGTAAGAAATAGAGGAGTAATGCTTTATTAGAGACTTCGCTACCCTAACCCAGGGATCTAGGAGACTTCACAGGGACGCAATTCACGCCATAAAGACCATACACAAATTGGATGGTATTAGACTATATGTATCCACTAGATCACAGGGGAACGTATATAGCGACGTACCCTTTGTATTTGTTATGTTTGTCAACCATTTCACCCCGGCTTATTTTAAATATTAAGTTTAATAAATGCATTATTTTAATAGCAACCATTATCCATTACTTCCAAGGGGTTATGTATAACGATTAGAGTTCTTACACTGCGCATCAGTGCGAGTATTTCTGTCTTTATGATATTACTGTACGTCCTATCTATAGGTGAGTGCACTGTAAGGGGTTACTTGGGGAGATTGCTACCAGTCTTGTAGCAGTCCCCCTATCTTTTTTCTCTCATTTCTACATTAACCCTAGTGCACCACTATAAACAAGATATACTATATTGTACTACTACCGTCAGAGCGGTGTGTTTATATTGTTCTCGGATTTGGATGTTAACAAGTGTCGGGGCTGACGGACCTGTGCTCTTTATTGAATTTAACTCCAATAATGTGTGTGTGGTTTAAAGGCAATTTTATGGGAAGTGTCTTTTTAGCAATGTAATTAGTCTGACTTATCCTGGTGTGTGTTAGTACTGATATCTGTGTGTTAGTCCTGATATCTGTGTGTTAGTCCTGATATCTGTGTGTTAGTCCTGATATCTGTGTGTTAGTCCTGATATCTGTGTGTTAGTCCTGATATCTGTGTGTTAGTCCTGATATCTGTGTGTTAGTCCTGATATCTGTGTGTTAGTACTGATATCTGTGTGTTAGTACTGATATCTGTGTGTTAGTCCTGATATCTGTGTGTTAGTCCTGATATCTGTGTGTTAGTCCTGATATCTGTGTGTTAGTCCTGATATCTGTGTGTTAGTCCTGATATCTGTGTGTTAGTCCTGATATCTGTGTGTTAGTCCTGATATCTGTGTGTTAGTCCTGATATCTGTGTGTTAGTCCTGATATCTGTGTGTTAGTCCTGATATCTGTGTGTTAGTCCTGATATCTGTGTGTTAGTCCTGATATCTGTGTGTTAGTACTGATATCTGTGTGTTAGTACTGATATCTGTGTGTTAGTACTGATATCTGTGTGTTAGTACTGATATCTGTGTGTTAGTACTGATATCTGTGTGTTAGTTGTATAGCGGAGACAGTTGCTGGGCAGGGTTAAGATGCATTGACAGCACTGCATGTGTGGGAGGAATATCAGAGAGTGCTGCAGTGACAGCACTGCATGTGTGGGAGGAATAGCAGCGGGTGCTGCAGTGACAGCACTGCATGTGTGGGAGGAATATCAGAGAGTGCTGCACTGACAGCACTGCATGTGTGGGAGGAATATCAGAGAGTGCTGCAGTGACAGCACTGCATGTGTGGGAGGAATAGCAGAGTGCTTCAGTGACAGCACTGCATGTGTGGGAGGAATATCAGAGAGTGCTGCAGTGACAGCACTGCATGTGTGGAAGGAATAGCAGCGGATGCTGCAGTGACAGCACTGCATGTGTGGGAGGAATATCAGAGAGTGCTGCAGTGACAGCACTGCATGTGTGGGAGGAATAGCAGAGAGTGCTGCAGTGACAGCACTGCATGTGTGGGAGGAATAGCAGCGGGTGCTGCAGTGACAGCACTGCATGTGTGGGAGGAATATCAGAGAGTGCTGCAGTGACAGCACTGCATGTGTGGGAGGAATAGCAGCGGGTGCTGCAGTGACAGCACTGCATGTGTGGGAGGAATAGCAGCGGGTGCTGCAGGACATGAGTGCAGGGCTGTGGGTGGCATTAATACAGCACAGTTTAGCATGGCCTGTAAAGCTGCAGTTCACCTGATGAGACGGAGGTCCTGCTGTTTTGGAAACAAACTCCAGCCCATCCCCAGGAGGTCTCACTTTGTACTGTTCTCTTCACTGTTTAACCCTTTCACAGACAGGCGCTTGCAACAAATTGCCCTGCTTTACAGTCCCCTCTGGCAGTGAAAGGGTTTAAAAAACCATAAAAAAAAAAAAAAAACTCCCCATTTTTTGTTTGGATTACCAACAAATAAATGGCCATTTTACAAGCTGCGGTGAAGCTCGGTGCGTCCTGTGTGTCCTGTGTGAGTAGTGGGGAAGAAAGACTTTGAGGCTCCAGTGATGTCATCAGCTGCTTCTCTAATGGGAGGAGCCAAGAAACGTTGTTATAGAGGCAGAGGGAGTAGACATGTGACACACGGGACAACAGTTAGCTAAAAATGAGCCCTAATTACACACTGATGGAAATTCTCCCAACAGATCAGTCACTTGTGTCCTCACCAGGCTTTAACCCTCTCATTGCTTAGTTGTTTGGCAAATGTTGTTTTCTAATGGGAACCCAACCCCTGAGGTGCTTTATACTTTGGAAACACTATTCTGAGGTGTCTTGATGCTTCTGGTGGTTGTAGTTGGACACCCACAGCGCTGGTGTCTGCATTGCTCTACAGCAGGCCTGCACAAAATGCGGCCCGCCTGGCCTCTCTGTGCGGCCCGCCTGGCCTCTCTGTGCGGCCCGCCTGGCCTCTCTGTGCGGCCCGCCTGGCCTCTCTGTGCGGCCCGCCTGGCCTCTCTGTGCGGCCCGCCTGGCCTCTCTGTGCGGCCCGCCTGGCCTCTCTGTGCGGCCCGCCTGGCCTCTCTGTGCGGCCCGCCTGGCCTCTCTGTGCGGCCCGCCTGGCCTCTCTGTGATGAGATTTAAAAAAAAAAAAACTTTAAAAAAACGTAAAAAAAAAAAAAAAATGGCGGCGATTCCCCGCGGTCCCGGCGCGCATGCGCAGGGCCCGCTCCCCCTCCCCCCGCTTGCAACGTGGGACGGAGGGGGAAGTCACAGCCAGCTGAGCTCTTCTGCGGCGCTCCCCGCCTGATCCCAACGTGGATATGTGCAGGGGAGTGAGGTGAGGTGCATTGAGGTGAGGTGCAGGGGGGTGAGGTGAGGTGCATTGAGGTGAGGTACAGGGGGGTGAGGTGAGGTGAGGTGAGGTGAGGTGCATTGAGGTGAGGTGCATTGAGGTGAGGTGCATTGAGGTGAGGTGCATTGAGGTGAGGTAAGGTGCATTGAGGTGAGGTGAGGTGCATTGAGGTGAGGTGAGGTGCAGGGGTGGTGAGGTGCAGGGGAGGTGGAGGTGAGGTGCAGGGGAGGGATTGGAGGTGCAGGAAGGGGTCATTGGAGGTGCAGGAAGGGGTCATTGGAGGTGCAGGGGAGGGTGGTTGGAGGTGCAGGGGAGGGTGGTTGGAGGTGCAGGGGAGGGTGGTTGGAGGTGCAGGGGAGGGTGGTTGGAGGTGCAGGGGAGGGTGGTTGGAGGTGCAAGGGAGGGTGGTTGGAGGTGCAGGGGGAGGGTGGTTGGAGGTGCAGGGGAGGGTGAGTGGAGTTGCAGGGGAGGGTGAGTGGTTGGAGGTGCAGGGGAGGGTGAGTGGTTGGAGGTGCAGGGGAGGGTGAGTGGTTGGAGGTGCAGGGGAGGGTGAGTGGTTGGAGGTGCAGGGGAGGGTGAGTGGTTGGAGGTGCAGGGGAGGGTGAGTGGTTGGAGGTGCAGGGGAGGGTGAGTGGTTGGAGGTGCAGGGGAGGGTGAGTGATGTGAGGTGCGGGGGGGGAGAAGGATGTGAGGTGCGGGGGGTGGGATGTGTGTGGTGTGCAGGGGGGTATTGTGTGTTTGATGTGGAGAGGGAGTATTGTGGGTGAGGGGGAGAGATGGGGGTATGAGAGATAGTTGGGGAGTATCGCAAAGGTTGATAGATGAGAGGTGCTGGAGGAGAGATGATGATGATTTTACCCGTGCGGCCCAATTTTTTTTTTCCCTGGAGCAGTTCGGCCCTTCTCGCTTTACGAGTTGTGCAGGCCTGATCTACAGCATTGAGGGAGTTCACAATACAATTAGACCTTATTTTATATATATTGAAAATCCCTAATCTTCATTTCCGAAATGTAACCACAAGTAAATCGTCGGAAAGTACAACACACCCGTTTTTGTGTCACACTTATGATGGCGGCCTCCATCACATCTGATCTCTCACATTGTGTCGCTGCATGCTTGTGTGCGGGATTCTGACCCAGCTTCATAGGAGCACAGTTTTAGTAATGGATGAGGTGCCTGAATGGCTTTGCGAGATGTTGCCGTCCTCTCTGGCAGTTGAGGAGGTACAAACCTAGTCCTGCACTTACAGAAGTGGTGAGAATGTGGTAGTTCCGAGGTGTGACGTACACACACATTGTGGGTTCAGTTCCTTCCTCGGAGAGTTTCACTCATTCTGTGCTACCCTGAGTAAGTCACTTTATCTTTGCCTCGTCCTGTCCAGCTGCCTGTAGAACAGGGGTATCCAACTCCAGTCCTCACGGGCCACCAGGCATTGGAGATATCCCTGCTTCAGCACAGATGGCTTAGTCTGAGCCACCTGTGCTGAAGCAGGGATATCCTTAATACCTGGCCTGTTGGTGGCCCTTGAGTGGAGTTGGCCACCCCTGCTGTATATGGATTCAGTCACATTTCACCCCAGACGTGGCCAGAATATCATTGCCACCTGTAGTATCTTCATGGTCTGCGTGTAGACTAAGTGCAGTTCTATGTTTGAAGAAGTCCTGCCACAGGATGGCACTACTCTTACTTTGCTCTTTGGAACAAAGGAGGTGACTTTGTGCTTATTATTAACTCTAATGACAAGGATGCTGACGACATGTTTACACTGCAATTTCCTTAACGCTCCCGGGCGGAAACTCACATTTGGGATGGGTCCTGGCCGGCAGGAGTGGCCACGTGACTCTAGTTTAGACACTAAAGGCAGGTCAGCTTAACACTTTCATGCCAAAAATACTTTCTTATGGTGTTGGATCTGTATTCTGGATCCAGGGTCATGTCTGGGGTATGAATGAACCCAACTAGCTTCAACTCAGCCCTCTTTCCAAAGCACAACAAGTCCTGTGTATTTTCTTTCCTTTATTTAGGAAAGCAACAATAAAAACAGGCACTTGAGGATGAGATGTTTGTGTTGGAAAGGTGTATCTCTGTGGGTGCTTTGCAGTAAGGGCAGTTGAAAAGAATTGGCCTTGCCATAGGGGTGTAACATAAATGTATTCACTCTGCCAATGTCAGGAAGTAAAGACAGTGGGTACTGCTTGTGACACAGGGATAGGGGTCAGGCTAAACTAACTGTCAGCAGGGACAGGGGGGAATGGGAAAAGCCCATTAACTTGGAGGACTGGAGATGTTGTCAGGGCAACCAGGGGTGTGACAGACTGGAAGGAAAAGGGGCAACATAATGTATCCATTCCATCTGCACTGGGAGTGAAACTGCAAGGAAAGTAACCTCCAAATACAGCTAGCAGGCAGAACTGCCAAGTAAAGGGGGGGGGGGGGGGGTGAAACAGAGAAGGCTGAAATGGGTATTTCTGTTCCATGACAATCTGTGTTGATAGAACTGTGGATTTCTTGTGTGTACTTGTGAGTGCTAATTTATACCCCAAAAATGTATGTTTAGGGGTTTTATGGGAATGTTGAAATGGCTGCCTTTTCCCACTCCTAAGAAATAATTTTAGTTTCCAAGGATAATAAAAATGGCAGAACTTGCACTCGCCGGTTTGGGATAAAGCAAAATCAACCGGTGCTATAATCCTGTGTCCATATCCAGGGCGCATGTAATCACAATAACTGGTTGGATTATTACTCGGTATTAAAGAAAAGGACACAGAAGGGAGAAAAACACACTCCTGTGTCCTCTTTGGTATCAATTGGATTTCTTCTTTAATGTACAGAAAAATACATTACGCCTGAAGAAGGGGCCCGGAAACATTCATCATTGTGCTGGGGGTAACAGTGTCTGCAGGCTAATCCCTCTTTATGTTTGTATTTTTCTGTACATTAAAGAAGAGATGTAGTTGATACAGTACCAAAAGGGCCCCGGAAAGTGTATCTTTCTCTATTCTTTATCCAACCAGGTATTTTAGGATTTCCAAGGATACATTACAAACGCAATGCAAGAGCTGCCTTTCTCCACGTACCTCCGTGGCTTTATAATATAATAGAATCTTGTTCCAAGACATTAGGTGTGCGCCCATTTTGTGGAGAGGTGCTACAGCGTGAGCAATAAGAACTACGCTCCTCTCATCCTTCTTGTGCCCTCTGCTAGGAGCTTGTTGCCAGCCTCACTTTCTCTGCTCATGTCCACTCAGCCTTTGTTTTGCACCTGCTCCTCTGCTGTTCCCCTCCTGTGCAACTTTACCTCCATTCCCCCGCCCCTCCGACCTCCTCACATTCCTGCTGCTGCCCTGTATACATCCCCTCTGTGGTTGCATACAGCCAGTGGGTCAGGCCTGCAGCAGACATGAGAAAGTGTTCCTGGTGATAGGGGTTAAAGGTGAGCTGTGCAGGCTGGACACCAGGCTGCGTGTGGAGTTCAGCACACATGTAATCGGCTTACTCCCTGGGGCTCACACTTTACAGGCGCCTGTCTGTTCCTCCGGCCAGGCTCGGCCAGGCTGGGATTAACCTTCTTTATCTGCATTAATAAACCATGGCCTCCTTCTCTCCCTGCAGGTGAGGGCCCCCATCAAAAGGAGCGAGCACTCGTGTAAAGGAAGAAGCCGGCTGCACAGACTCTCCCCTCCGGCGCGTGGTCCCAGCGGCCGGGCACTGCCCCACGCGCGGAGGCGTCATGGCGGACGTAGATCCGGACACGCTGCTGGAATGGCTGCAGATGGGGCAGGGAGACGAGCGGGACATGCAACTCATTGCCCTGGAGCAGCTCTGCATGCTGCTACTCATGTCTGATAACGTGGACCGCTGCTTCGAAACGTGAGTGACCCCATCACCCAGGCATTCTCTCCCCTCTTCGTCACACCCAGCAGAGATTGCGTTGTGCTAGAGCTTGGAGGCTCAGGAAATGTGAGGAAGTACTTGTGGAACAGCTTCCCTGCAGAGGTGGTACAGGCTAGTACATAAGGGATCCCAAACTGCATGGGATAATCACAAAGGGATCATAAATATAAAAAGCCAATCATTACATCGGGCTGAGGTGTCTCAGCGGGTGAGAAAATGGGCAGACGAAGTGGGTGAAGGGCTTCTTATCTGCGTTTACTTTCTGCTCTGCTTCTCGGGCGATGGTTGCGTCCTGTTCCTTCAGTTTGCTTTAGACGCAGACTTGGCTAGCCCAGAGAACAGCATTGTTTGTTTTGGGGTGATGGGTTCAAATCCAATGTAAGCCAATGCGTTTTTCTGTTTGTGGCAGCAACGGCGTGTATAAATTCAATTGGGGTTTTCTTCAGGGCTCTCTAACTTTGTGCGTGTGAGTCCTTGGATACCAGTCGGTGTTTCACATGGGAGGGGCTTCTTTTGTGGGAAAACGTAGGTAACTTCTTGCCCGGTTCTAGGAGTGGAAGGTTAGAAACGTGTTAATATCCTGCTACTTGCACACACAGATCTTGGGGTTCATGGAAATAATAGGTACTTCTCTGGCTCCTAAAGGGGTTTCCCTCCATGTGTTTGTACCGAAGAAACACTGTTGGTTAATTTTAATTACAGCTGCTGAATCGCTGACCCATCCCAATTCCCTTTAACCCCTGTTTTTAGCACCAGAAAATCCTTTCTCGTGTTGGCACTGTGGGTTAGGGGTATGGGGCAGACCGCTTTGGGTAGTTTGGGGCTGGTTACAGTGCGTTTTGTCCGAGCCCTGGCTTCCGGATCCGTGCTGAGCGTGGCTTCATAGAGCAGCATGATCATGTTTGTGGTGGGGAAGCCTGGAACAGTGAACAATGTTATTGCAGACATTATGGTCAAATAAGGAACACGTGACCCACCAAGTTTGCCCACTGTCCTGCCCACTGTCCTGCCTGCTGTAAGAGATTCAGAAAACCCTTCATCTTTAGGATCCCCACCTTTTTTATATTAATACATTTGAAAGGGTAATTCAATATAGTACTATGCGGACGTTCAGGCCTCTTTATTGTCTGAAAATCCCCACTGACTGATGCATCATAGTATATAAGATGAGGCCCTTGAAGCTGCTGCAATGTGTTGCTTTTCCCTGTGTCAGGGAAGGGGTTAATAGCCTGGATGTTATGGTTCCTTTGGCACATCGGAGCATGTGACCGAGAGAGGGAAGGGTGCGGGATGAGGCGTCCCTGTTTGCAGCACATGTGAGAGGAGCAAACAGGCCCAGGAATTCTTTAACGTCAGCTGGTCCTGACTCACAGGGTGAGAAATCTGCTGCTGTCCGCGTGGGAGAGGGGAGTCCCCCTGCCGGAGGGAGAGGACAGAGGAATGGACTGGTCACACAGCCTCCCTCCAGCATGATCAGTAGGCCGAAATAGCACACTGGCATCCTAGACACAGCTGCTGCTCTGTGATACCTTTAAAGCAGCCCCCTCCCTGCATTTTTATTTATCTATTTGTAAGCTCACCTGGTGGTCTCCCCTCTCCCCCCAACATCCGGGGATTATCCCGGGTTGTGAGCAAAATGGACACAAAATGGATGCCTGATCAGGGCTCGCTCCAGTAACCAATAGAAAGTTGCAATGTCTTGCGAATAGGTGGGGGGGATACCTCCCTGGAGGATGAGCTTGGCGTGGCCCCCCTGCATTTTGGGGGGGGGGGGCGGTGATTGCATTAAAGCAGACCAAGCAAGGGGTCTCATGTCTGTCTTTGGCTGTGTTTATAGTACTGGCTACAGCGACGCTACCCGTGACGTCGCCGTAGCAAAAGTTGCACACTGGTGTGCGATATCGCTGGCGGCAAGGGGCCATGTGATCTGGCTGCTGCCAGTCACGTGGTGCGGCTGTCTCTGGAAATGTAATTCTTTTGACTACAGCGCTTTTTGTGCGCTGTGACGTCACACGTGGCGGTCGCTACAGACTAGATTACGTTGCTTTGCGGGCTGCACGCAGTCGCTATAGCCAGTACTATAAACGCAGCCTTCTGCGTACTGTCAGGTTCAGATCTGAATGTTGTTACTTTTATAGAATTCAAAAGCACACACCAAGCGCACCGAGGCTTAATATACACTCTAAAATAAATAAATCCAATGAAATATACCAAATAGGTGTACTAAGGATTTTTATTAAAAAAGGTCTGGACTCAGACCACAGTCAAACACACGCGGTTCCAACACCGCTAAAATGACACTGTATGCTCACTAAATATGAACACATAGAACATACCATATACAAAAACATATATATCTGTCAGACTTCTGGAGAAGCACCTAATCATAATAGAATATAGGATCTCCTGACAAAGCACGTTGTTGCGAAACGCGTTGAGGTCACGTGGAGCCACTTCAGCGCTTAGTGATTGCCTGGGGCTGCATGTACCAGGAAGTGTTGACAGTGGTTTGGTCTGCGTGGCTGGTGTGGTCCGGACGCTAACGCGCCTGCAAGTGGCTCAAGCTTACCCTTTCTGGTCAGTACTGCCTCCCCCTTTCAGCTTGTTCATCCGTTTAGCGGGGGCTTTCTATATGATTAGGTGCTTCTCCAAGTCTGACGGGTTTTGGGACTTGAGTCTGGTATATATGTTTTTGTATATGGTATGTTCTATGTGTTCATATTTAGTAAGCACACAGTGTCATTTTAGCGGTGTTGGAACCGCGTGTGTTGTTTGACCTGTGGTCTGAGTCCAGACCTTTTTTAATAAAAATCATTAGTACACCTTGTCACGGTAACTTTATGACAAACTATAATATACACCAAAATACCTGGGTTGAACGGAACATGACTAGATATGATAAAATAGCATTTATTCCTTGAAAAAGGTGAACACACGAGATATACAAATAACAGACAAAATATGCACTTACTTAGAATTGGAATGACGAAACAATCAGAAATCTTGATTAGCAGTTCATACAGCAATCTCAGGATGACACACAGACAATGAGTATAGGCTGAGCCTCATTTATATACCATCTCAGGCCTATCTCTTAACCCTGGGGCGCCTAGCTGGCTAGTGAAGTAGACTCTCCCTTATCTGCAAGTGTGAACTATGACACTTACAGACCACTCAGCCCCTTTGTTCTTCCGCCCTAGTGTATGCAATCAGAGCGGTCAACCTTTGATCAGAGGTCTTATGCTAGACAACTCGTCTGCCCTCCTGACCTATTAACATAGCAGATGGGGTCTGCGTTCTCATACCAGATCCAAAATACTATTCACAGCTTAATATCTTCACACATTAATATAATCGGTTCCGTTGGGCCCAGTGGGCCGATACTTGCCAGCTTTTCTTGCCGGAACTGTATCTCCATTGTGGCCAAGTCTCAGCCCTCTGCGACCCCCAGAACCGGAGATACACAAATGCAAGTAAAAACACTTTTAAAATACAGGATTCTTCCCTTTAAAAATGAATCTCTGCCTTTCACTCTTTCCCCATTGAAATCAACGGGTTCCGCCACTATAGGCTTTTAATGGCGCGGCTCCGCCGTTGCAGTCAATGGGGTTCCCCGCCATAGACTTCCAATGGGGAGACGCCGCCATTGAAGTCTATGGAAAAACCAAAACTCTTTACATTTGCCCACACTCCGTCTGGTTGTTCGGAGAGGGCTGGGAATGGCCATGCATTCATGCCGGAACCTTGGCTACATGCCACCCAAATCCCAGCCCTCTGGTCCTTCCAGAACCGGAGATATGGACTTACACTTTTCACAATTTCGGACTTAGCCGTTTCAACGCCACGTGGCTTTTCCCCGTTGGAATCAATGGCCGGCGCCGCCATAGACAATGCATGGGCGCACTCCGCCATTGGATTCAATGGGACCTCCGCTCCGCCATTAAAGTCAATGGCGCGACCCTCTTTCTCCGCTCGACCCTTTACGGGGGTCCCTCATTCCCGGACCCGATGGGGGTCGTGTGTGGGGGTTCCTAGGGGCTAGGGGCAAAAATAATTTTATTCCCAGGTGCCCTAGAACCTAAGATTCCCACGCCAATTGTCATTGAACTTGAACCAAGTGATAAAGCTCTTTTCAAAGACATTGTATCCGCTTTTGCGGTCTGCGATTTGGATGGCTGCCAACCTGTTCCTGGAGATCGGCGTCGAGGAATCCCCATTGAAGTCAATGGCCCCATTGACTTACCATGGGAAACCGCCGCTCCTCCTCTCGGACGCCACCTGCTGGTCGTCGCTGGAAAACAGGTCCAAAACCGCTACTTCTGCCATTGGAATGCATGGAGCTCCAATGGTGACTTATGGGACTCTGCAAAATGGTGCCTGAAAAGGCGGGAACATGGAACAAAGAGCTATAACCACTACGTTAACCGTAACCCTTTACCTCCCGCATCAATCCCAGTGTATGTGTTGGTGCAAACACTGGAACAGAAACAATACATTTTTACAGGGGAATATACATTAGGATGCTGAAGCAAGGTAAAAACACATTACTGGACCACAGTCCAGTTAACCCCTTGCTTCCCAGGTGAGAGAAGGGGGTGGCCAAATGGGGTGTAACCCCTTTAATCCCGGGCCAAACCCCCTCTCCCATGACACACCTATTTGGTATATTTCATTTGGATTTATTTATTTTAGAGTGTATATTAATCCTTGGTGTGTGCTTTTGTTTTCTGTCTCTGGGGTCTTCCATCGGGAGACCTCATTTAGGAGCTTCTGGGGAGGGGCTTCTACACGCCCAGCTGCAGAAGGATTTTTTTAATTTTAAGAAGATCTGCAGCCCGAGCGCGCAACTTTTGATGTATCTGATTGTTACTTTCATATCTAATATCAGAAACGTCCTTGTCCCCACAGGCTGATCTGCCAACTCCCCGCTCTCTCTGTAAACGAATCGTACTTTAATATCATTGAAAATGAAACGTTTAACTGCCATAAACCATGTGATATTAAAAGGGAAGCAGAGGACTGAACTCTTTGTTTGGTAGCAGTCTGGCCATGGCAACAAGTTAAAGGCTGCCTGTTAAATGAAGAAATCATGACCATGATTATGTATTGAGCTTCAACTAATAGGAAGTTTTTGCTGTTGAAATTATTATAAAGTTTAATTCAGCCTCTTAAGGTGCTCTCCTTGTTAGTAATTCTTTTTCAGTACATTTTTGTGTCTTTTTTGCCTTAAAATGTTTCCACATTCCATATATATTGCTCAAGATTTGACACTTGACACGTGCGCTAAAGGTCAAAACTGTATCTAAGTGGGCCTTTCAGCAGTGAAGGAGTTAATTTAATCTGCTTGTGCACACCCGCCTAACGGGAAAATAACCTGAGCATTGTGCCCATAAAGTAATCCTCGATCAGAAGAAGAAAAAAACGCTCTCCCTGTGTTTGTACCTAATCAATAGAGCTGGGATCGATAGACCTGATCCGTTGGGCCGCTGGTATTAATGTACTTTAAAGAAATGTAACACACACACACACACACACACACGTTTACATCCTATTTAATTGTTGTTCATTCAGCAATACTAAACTGCAGCAGTGTTAGATGGTCGAGTGCTTTCCATGTACAGCAGTTTCAGGGGTACTTCTCCGGTTAACCTCCTCTGTCCAATGTTAATGGAAAATGTGTATTTTTGGCCTCTCCAGACGTGTTGTTTATGACGCTTATCAGAAGAGCCGTTGCAGGTATAAACACTTATTGGGTGTGCAGTGAAATCACTCGGCCGTAGCAGAAATGCTTTTAAGTGGGTTAACTCTGTTCTGATATTGCTTCCTCTGTGTAATTAAGTGTTACAAAAGGACTAGATCGGAACGAAAGTCACTGATGGGGGTCTTCTATTTAAGCTGCGCTTGCATGTCTGTGTCTTACTGCTTGCCCGCGTCCTCTGCTCTCTGCCTGCCCATGTCCCCCCTCGCTCTCTGCCTACCCGCGCCCTCTGCTCTCTGCCTACCCGCGCCCTCTGCTCTGCCTGCCTGTGTCCCCCCTCGCCCTCTGCCTGCCCGCGTTCTCTGCTCTCTGCCTGCCCGTGTCCCCCCCACACCCTCTGCCTGCCCGCGTCCTCTGTTCTCTGCCTGCCCGTGTCCCCCTCCACACCCTCTGCCTGCCCGCGTCCTCTGTTCTCTGCCTGCCCGTGTCCCCCTCCACACCCTCTGCCTGCCCGCGTCCTCTGTTCTCTGCCTGCCCGTGTCCCCCCCGTGCCCTCTGCCTGCCCGCGTTCTCTGCTCTCTGCGTGCCCGTGTCCCCCCCACACCCTCTGCCTGCCCGCGTCCTCTGTTCTCTGCCTGCCCGTGTCCCCCTCCACACCCTCTGCCTGCCCGCGTCCTCTGTTCTCTGCCTGCCCGTGTCCCCCTCCACACCCTCTGCCTGCCCGTGTCCTCTGTTCTCTGCCTGCCCGTGTCCCCCCCGTGCCCTCTGCCTGCCTGCATCCCCCCCACACCCTCTGCCTGCCCGCGTCCTCTGCTGTCTGCCTGCCCGTGTCCCCCCCACACCCTCTGCCTGCCCGCGTCCTCTGCTCTCTGCCTGCCCGTGTCCCGCCTGCCCGCGTCCTCTGCTCTCTGCCGGCCCGTGCCCCCCCCACACCCTCTGCCTGCCCGCGTTCTCTGCTCTCTGCCTGCCCGTGTCCCCCGTGCCCTCTGCCTGCCCGCGCCCTCTGGTCTCTGCCTGCCCTTGTCTGCCTGCCTGTGGCCCTCTGCTCTCTGCCTGCCCGCATCCCTCTGCCTGCCCGCGTCCCCCGGCGCTCTCTGCCTGCCCACGTCCTGTGCTCTCTGCCTGCCCGTGCCCCCCCCCCACACCCTCTGCCTGCCTGCGTTTTCTGCTTTCTGCCTGCCCGTGCCCCCCCACACCCTCTGCCTGCCCGCGTCCTATGCTCTCTGCCTGTCCACGCCCTATGCTCTCTGCCTGCCCGTGTCCCCCCGCGCTCTCTGCCTGTCCGCGCCCTCTGCCTGCCCACGTGCCCCCCCGCGTGCTCTGCGCCTGCCCGTCCGTGGCTTGCGCTCCCTGTGCGAGTTCCCCACACAGCGCACTGCTGGCTTTGTACAGCGGGTCCTCACTCTCGGCCCCTTCGCTCAGTTGATGTATTATTTTCCCATGTTCCTTTCCTGCCGCACACTTACCATCTCCTCCCTCTGCTCTGACATCAGGTGCCCCCCTCGCACTTTCCTGCCCGCACTGTGTAAGATATTCCTGGATGAGAGTGCCCCTGACAACGTGCTGGAGGTCACTGCTCGTGCCATCACCTATTACCTGGACGTGTCGGCAGAGTGCACCAGGCGCATAGTGGGGGTGGAAGGAGCCATCAAAGCGCTGTGCAACCGGCTGGTGGTGGTGGAACTAAACAACCGGACCAGCCGGGATCTGGCAGAGCAGTGTGTGAAGGTGAGAGCGGCATTTAAGGGGGCACCATCTGGAGTTAGGAGGCAAGTCAGTGTCTCCTAACTCCCCTGCCAGGTGACGGCAAAGCATTACTGTGCAGGGGTTAATATGGCAGGGACTTGGGGGTAACGCTCCTACAGAGGTGCAGTGGCTGTATTGGGATGATGGGTTCTTTGTGGGTGGGAGATCCTTCAAACCGGCGGCCCCCTCTGCGACCCTGAAAACGAATGTTTCTTTTGTCTGGTAACACTGGATTTTGGCGTATAAGCCCAAAACAGAACAATTCACCATCAGTACTGAGGGCTGACTAAGTGTGATTACAAAAACATATTCCTGATTGTGAGACTCCTACCAAGGTTTGCTTTACATGGAAATGTTACGTTCCAATAATAATAATAACACATGTATACGTTGTTGGAATGGTGTCTCTCCGCTACGTTTAACCTATAAAACATGGTGGTTATTGGCCAAGTTTACTCCTAGGAGGGACTGAGCGTATTAATGCCTTGCTAGCTAATGTAGCTCCCCGTGCGTGTGAGGGGAGCAGAGGGGGGTGTAGTCGTTCTTCTGGGGTCAGGAGTGTAGGGCAGTTGGAAAGTTTCCTGGCATGCATTGGGCTCTTAGTTTTTCGAGGTTCTCACCGCAGTCCCCCCCTCCCTCCAGGTGCTGGAACTGATCTGCACGCGTGAGTCGGGGGCCGTGTTTGAGGCTGGGGGCCTAAACTGCGTGCTGACCTTCATCCGGGACAGCGGTCACCTTGTGCACAAGGACACCTTGCACTCTGCCATGGCCGTGGTGTCCCGGCTCTGCGGCAAGATGGAGCCGCAGGACGCCTCGCTAGAGACATGCGTGGAGTCTCTGTCCAGCCTGCTGAAGCACGAGGACCACCAGGTGGGGACAGGAGGGCTCTGTGTCCGTGGCGGTAGAAGGGACATTGGGTTTGTCACTGGGGTACGAGGGACACGGTGTAGAGTCACAGGGGCTTGAGGGAGGGACGGGGTCGGTTGCAGTTTAATGGGGGAGACTGGTTAGTGTCACTGTTGGGGAGGGGGGTGGTGATCCTCCGCATGACAGTGGGCACACAGAGCGCGGGGCTTGTCCCCTCACACTGCCTCTAAGCCCCTCCCCTCTCTCCCTGTAGGTGTCTGACGGAGCCCTGCGCTGCTTCGCTTCACTCGCTGACCGCTTTACCCGGCGGGGGGTTGACCCGGCCCCTCTGGCACAGCACGGCCTCACAGAGGAGCTACTTTCCCGCATGGCAGCCGCAGGGGGTTCCGCCTCGGGGCCATCTTCTGCCTGCAAAACGGGGCGGGGCACAAGCGGTGGCCCTTCCACCTCTGGAGACTCCAAAATCAGCAACCAGGTCTCCACCATCGTCAGCCTGCTGTCCACACTGTGCCGCGGTTCACCCGTTGTTACACACGTATGTACTGATAACACAATGTACATATTAGACCCGCGAGCGCCCCATTGCATGGTGACTACGTCATGCCCAAGGGAAGCGACCTGTGTTCCAACGGAGCGATGTGGAAGGAGGACTCTTCCGTGTCAGAATTGAGGTCCGCCACGGTCACACAACTGCGCGGTGCCGGAGGAGTCATGGCACTCTGGTGCCGTGGCCCCTCTGGCATTCAAAGGGTTAATGACGCAGTGCCATTTAGGGAAGGCACAAGTTTAAATCTGGGTGATTAATGGTGTGTTCCTCTGTCGCTGCGCAGGACTTGCTGCGCGCGGAGCTCCTGGACTCCATGGAGAGCGCTCTGCAGGGGGACGAGCGATGTGTGTTGGACACCATGCGACTGGTGGACCTGCTCCTGGTGCTGCTGTTCGAGGGTCGCAAGGCTCTACCCAAATCCAGCGCCGGCTCCACGGGGCGCATCCCTGGGCTGCGGCGCCTGGACAGCTCTGGGGAGCGCTCCCACCGGCAGCTCATAGATTGCATCCGCAGCAAGGACACGGACGCACTGATAGACGCCATCGACACGGGAGGTGAGTACAGGGGAGAGAGAATGGGCGGGAGAAGCTGGCGCAGGGGGGAGGCAGGAGGCTGCCTTGACTTGACTTCTAGGGGGCTGAGCATTGTGCCTGACTGTGCGAAGACTCAACTGAGCACAAGTTCCTTCTATCAGTGACCTGCGCCACGTGCTGACATTTTCTGTATGTGCAATCCTATTGTGGATGAGCGGTTTAGTTTACCATATTACTCCTGTGGCTGGAGGGACAGATTTGCTCTGCTATAAGTCATCTATCCCTGTCACCGTGCTAGGGACATATTGTGATGTATTATAGACTTCTGTCACCTTGCAGTGGGAGCATGAGACAGGAAGAGTGCTGTTGCCACAAGTTCTGTGACACTCTGTGTGGATGGAGCCAGACTTGAGTGTACATAGGTCCTTTGTGTCAGTGTCAACCTGCAGTGAAAGAGACTGACTGGGAGGACCATAACTTCCTTGGTCTCATCTTCCCCCGGTAGTTAGAGGGACAGTCCTGGTAGATAATAGGTGTTGCATCAGAATATCAGCTGTTTGGGCTCTAACATTAGGACTGACCGATCAGACTTGCCTTGATCTCTCTAGCATTCGAAGTGAATTTCATGGATGACGTTGGGCAGACGCTTCTGAACTGGGCCTCTGCGTTTGGCACACAAGAAATGGTGAGCAACTAATCTAGGAGACGAACGCTGGGGAGGGAGGTTTGGGAGAGTTCAGCCTGTGACTCCGGTGTGCCTCTCGTCACAGGTGGAGTTCTTGTGTGAGCGAGGTGCGGACGTGAACAGGGGTCAGAGGTCATCGTCCTTGCATTACGCCGCTTGCTTTGGAAGACCTCAGGTGGCAAAGGTAGGGGTCATAACAGTCACACACACACACAGTCACTTGGGATCAGAACAAACTGGGTCAGGTCCGTGACAAGGCCCAGCCTTCTAAAGCACCGCAGGACATACATTGGGCATCTTAAATCTTCATTATACATCTGCCCTCCCAGTTGACACATTAACCCCTTTGCTGCTGAAGGGGCCTGCAGAGGTTGGCATGCAGAGCGTCGTGTCAGAAATGTGCTGCCAGGATTCCACCCCAGAGGCGGCTGCAGGATGATTTCTAAAGCGCATATTATTGTAGTTAGAATTGGTCCTGCTATAAAGGTCACAGGATACAGTAACTGAATTTCAGGTGCTTTACAAAATCAATTGCAATATAAACCTGAGAAGAGGATTTTGTAATGTACACGCACAATTACAGCTTTATTAGTATATAAATATACAAAGGTTAAAAACAACGTGATTGATATAAACACCAGTGTTACATAGTTACATAGTAGATGAGGTTGAAAAAAGACAGACATAGGTCCATCAAGTTCAACCTACGCTAAATTTAGACAACAGATACTTTATCCGATATCTATACTTACTCATGGGTGGGTTCATAAAGACGTGTATTCTGTTGGTGATATTGCCTTCCTTCTAATATAACTGTGTGTGTGTGTGTGTGTGTGTGTGTGTATAATATAATATAAATATGTGTGTGTGATCGAAGTGTGTGTGTGTGTGTGTGTGTATAATAGAAATAGGTGTGTGTGTGTAATATGATATAAATAGGTGTGTATATAATATAAATAGGTGTGTGTGTGTAATATAAATAATAGGTGTGTGTGTGTATAATATAAATAGGTGTGTGTGTATATGATCGAAATAGATGTGTGTATATATAAAATATAAATGTGTGTGTGTGCATAATATCAATAGGTGTGTGTGTGTATATTATCGAAATAGGCGTGCGTGTCTGTATAATATAAATAGGTGTGTGTGTGTGTGCATATAATATAATTAGGTGTGTGTGTGTAATATAATATAAATAGGTGTGTGTGTATATATAATATAAATAGGTTGTGTGTGTGTGTGTGTGTGTGTGTAATATAATATAAATAGGTGTGTGTGTATATAATATAAATAGGTGTGTGTGTGTGTGGTATAATATATGTGTGTGTGTGTGTGTGTGTGTGTGTGTGTAAGTAATATAATATAAATAGTTGTGTGTATAATATAAATGTGTGTGCGTGTGTAATATAAATGTGTGTGTAATAGAACATAAATGTGTGGTTGTGTATAATATAAATGTGTGTGTGTGTGTAATATAATATAAATAGGTGTGTGTATATAATATAAATAGGTGTGTGTGTGTGTGTGTGGTATAATATACGTGTGTGTGTGTAATATAATATAAATAGGTGTGTATAATATAAATCTATGTGTGTGTGTGTGTGTAATAGGTGTGTGTGTAATATAACATAAGTGTGTGTGTGTGTGTATATAATATAAATAGGTGTGTGTGTGTGTGTGTGTGTGTGTATATAATATAAATAGGTGTGTGTGTGTGTGTGTGTATAATATAAATAGGTGTGTGTGTGTGTGGTATAATATACATAGGTGCGTGTGTATAATTAGGTGTGTGTGTGTGTGTGTGTGTGTGTGTGTGTGTGTGTGTGTGTGGTATAATATACATGGGTGCATGTGTATAATTAGGTGTGTGTGTGTGTGTATATAATATAAATAGGTGTGTGTGTGTGTGGTATAATATACATAGGTGCATGTGTATAATTAGGTGTGTGTGTGTGTGTGTGGTATAATATACATAGGTGCATGTGTATAATTAGGTGTGTGTGTGTGTGTGGTATAATATACATAGGTGCATGTGTATAATTAGGTGTGTGTGTGTATATAATATAAATAGGTGTGTGTGTATAATATAAATAGGTGTGTGTATATAATATAATTAGGTGTGTGTGGTATAATATACATAGGTGCATGTGTATAATTAGGTGTGTGTGTGTGTGTGTGTGTGTGTGTGTGTGTGTGTGTAATGTGCGTATGTAGAGAGGAGGAGAGTTGCTTTGCTCCTCACACGGTGAGTGGGGTGTTTATATATTAGCAGAGGAATCTCCGGTCACTCCCCTCTCCCTCCCTCTCTCACACTGTCGCTTGCAGACGCTCCTGCGTCACGGGGCAAACCCAGACCTGCGAGATGAGGATGGGAAGACGCCCTTGGACAAGGCTCGGGAGCGTGGTCACAGCGAGGTGGTGGCCATCCTGCAGTCCCCAGGTCTGTACTGCGCACTATTTGTAGCGGCTTCAAAATTACGTTTCTATTTGGAACGGTCTTTTCATCTTGGAATATTGTAGCTAAAGTGAATTTAATAACTCCAATAACTGCAAACTTTGGAATAACTTTGCCTTCTGCCCTCGTGATCCTGACGTAACTCGGAATAAGAGCAGTACAATTGTATATTCAATGTCATGTCACTTGTTTTTCTGAAAGAATGTTAGGCAATGTTGAATATTTCCAAGTTGTAGCACAGTTTTGGTCCCGGAGTGTAGAAGTAACATGGGATTTGTACATAGGTAAAATGAGTACAGAAGCCACGTGAGAAGGGTTAGAAAGCACTGGGCCTATAATTGCCCAAAGTTTGAAATAGACATTAAAACTGTTCTTGAGCCTTAACAAATCATATCCAGACTGCTCGCACGTATCATCTCTGAGTGCTTTCACTTTATATTGAGGTCAGTTTGAGGCTGACTGTGGCTCAGTGGGGTTGCACCTTTTCTACCTCCACAATCCCAAGCTCTCGATCTCTACAACTCTGCCCAACAAAGAACCAGGACACCCCCCGCTGATCTCAGTGTCTGGTTAACATGCCGCGCTTGTGGCAGGACACCCCCCGCTGATCTCAGTGTCTGGGTAACATGCCGCGCTTGTGGCAGGACACCCCCCGCTGATCTCAGTGTCTGGGTAACATGCCACGCTTGTGGCAGGACACCCCCCGCTGATCTCAGTGTCTGGGTAACATGCCACGCTTGTGGCAGGACACCCCTTGCTGATCTCAGTGTCTGGTTAACATGCCGCGCTTGTGGCAGGACACCCCCCGCTGATCCCAGTGTCTGGGTAACATGCCGCGCTTGTGGCAGGACACCCCCAGCTGATCTCAGTGTCTGGGTAACATGCCGCGCTTGTGGCAGGACACCCCCAGCTGATCTCAGTGTGTGGGTAACATGCCGCGCTTGTGGCAGGACACCCCCCGCTGATCCCAGTGTCTGGTTAACATGCCGCGCTTGTGGCAGGACACCCCCCGCTGATCTCAGTGTCTGGGTAACATGCCACGCTTGTGGCAGGACACCCCCCGCTGATCTCAGTGTGTGGGTAACATGCCACGCTTGTGGCCGGACACCCCCCGCTGATCTCGGTGTCTGGGTAACATGCCACGCTTGTGGCAGGACACCCCCCGCTGATCCCGGTGTCTGGGTAACATGCCGCGCTTGTGGCAGGACACCCCCCGCTGATCCCAGTGTCTGGTTAACATGCCGCGCTTGTGGCAGGACACCCCCCGCTGATCCCAGTGTCTGGTTAACATGCCGCGCTTGTGCCAGGACACCCCCCGCTGATCTCAGTGTCTGGGTAACATGCCGCGCTTGTGGCAGGACACCCCACGCTGATCCCAGTGTCTGGGTAACATGCCGCGCTTGTGGCAGGACACCCCCCGCTGATCTCAGTGTCTGGGTAACATGCCGCGCTTGTGGCAGGACACCCCCCGCTGATCTCAGTGTCTGGGTAACATGCCGCGCTTGTGGCAGGACACCCCCCGCTGATCTCAGTGTCTGGGTAACATGCCGCGCTTGTGGCAGGACACCCCTCGCTGATCTCAGTGTCTGGGTAACATGCCGCGCTTGTGGCAGGACACCCCCCGCTGATCTCAGTCTGGTTAGCAATTCGCGTTTTTTTCAGGGGACTGGATGTGCCCAGTGAACAAAGGAGATGAAAAGAAGAAGAAAGACTCCAACCGGGAGGAGGACGAATGCAATGAGCCCAAGGGGGACCCAGAAATGGCCCCAATCTACTTGAAGAGGCTGCTACCTGTGTTTGCACAGACTTTTCAGCAAACCATGCTGCCCTCGATAAGGTACTGTCTGCCTGAATGAGCGAGAGACACTACCACAGATGTACCCTGAGCCTGTGTCTTCTTTCCCTCTCGTATATCCCTTTCATAGGCCCCTCTATATGTCCTACATGTTGTGATAGACACATTTACGGCCACAGGGAAGAGCTATTTGAATGGAGTTGATGGCTTCTCCAGCGCAGGAAGTCCCTCTTTCTCTCTTACCGTCTGCCCCCCCCTCTCTCCCTCTTACCGTCTGTTCGCCCTCTCTCCCTCTTACCGTCTGCTAGCCCTCTCGCCTTCTCTCCCTCCCTCTCTCAATCTCCATTTTTCTTTTGCGTTTTCCTCTTTAACCTGTTCTTGTTTTCGCTCTTCCTTTCTCACTTTTTTGCTCCTCTGAGCAGCATGTTGGGACTAGATGGAGGTTGAGCCTCTGTGCTGTCCAGCTGTCGCCTGAGTGGGGTTAGCTGTTTGGGTATGATGGTTTGTTTCCCGTTGGTGTTGCAGGAAGGCCAGCCTGGCTCTCATCCGGAAGATGATCCACTTCTGTTCAGAGGCGTTGCTGAAGGAGGTGTGCGACTCCGACGCCGGCCACAATCTGCCCACTGTCCTCGTAGAGATAACTGCCACTGTGCTGGACCAGGAGGTGAGTGCATAGGGCGGGGAGAGCCAGGCGAGAGAGAGGAGCATGCATGGAACCAGTGGCAATAAATCATGAATCCTGGCACATGTAATCTCTACAGACTTTGGAAGATGTGGCACTGTGAGTTGCAAATTAAACTCTCATGAAAAGGACCGCTTTAGCCAGCGCTCGCTTTTATATCAGTGGGACATATACTGTCTGAACTGGTTTAAACGGTCGCGGTCACGCTTTACCTGGTAGAATGAGTTGAGGGTTTTTAAATCTTTTTAATGTAAAACCCAGTGCTGGCTGAGGTGCTGTCCCTTTAATCTGAACTATATTTAAATGGTGTAATACAGGGGTGTGCAGCTCCAGTCCTCAAGGGCCACCAACAAGCCAGATATTAGGAATATCCCTGCTTCAGCACAGGTGGCCACTGATTGAGCCACCTGTGCTGGAGCAGGGATATCCTGAAAACCTGACCTTTTGGTGGCTTTTGAGGACTGCTTTTAGATGGTTATTGTTGCAGTGCGTGAATGTGCATGTTTGAACGTGGTATGTTTAGGTACACATGCCACACGTCTTGCGTACCCCATGACCTGACTGCTCTCTGTCCCCTCTGCAGGACGATGACGATGGTCACCTATTGGCCCTGCAGATCATTAGGGATTTGGTGGACAAAGGGGACGATCTCTTCCTGGACCAGCTGGCCCGGCTTGGGGTCATCAGCAAGGTGTCTACTCTCGCTGGGCCTACATCGGACGATGAGAACGAAGAAGATCCCAAGCCAGAGAAGGTGAGCCAAGAGGTGTGTCCATGCTGCCCCATTGCTGCGTCCTCACAAGGGACAGAGTGCTGCTAATTGTAGGGCCCCCAGCTACTGATCTTCCCGTAGAATTAATTTGGGCCTGTCGTTCTCACCCCTTGTTCTTTTCGGTATAACCCGCTGTAATTCTTTTTTATATATGTTAACTTTGTGCATTCTCCTGCCTGCTGAATTCTGGGTTACTCCTAAGAATAGTTGGGGGTGGGGGGGTGTCGAGTACAGAAGATAACGCTGTACTGATTGTGGGCTTTCGGGAGTGAGGGGATTTAGACGTGCACTTACAGAGCGTGCCCAGTGCTCTCAGCAGGGCCGTTTTTGGAAGGGCAGAGATTTGGGTGACTCCTGGTACCTTTCCCTTCAGGACGATGAGCCACAGGAAGATGCCAAGGAGCTGCAGCAGGGCAGACCCTACCACTGGCGGGATTGGTCAGTGATCCGTGGCAGGGACTGTTTGTACATTTGGAGTGACGCAGCCGCCCTGGAGCTCTCCAACGGGAGCAATGGCTGGTTCCGCTTCATCCTGGACGGGAAGCTCGCAACGATGTATTCGAGTGGGAGCCCTGAGGGAGGCTCAGACAGCTCCGGTAAGCTTGGGAGCCGAGGTGCCAGCTTGCATTCCCACTGCAGGGTGACACAGAGAAGACCTATTGCCCATCAATTTATATCTATCAATTAGTTGCATAGTTCTAAGTCTGATTGAAGCTCTTATTAACCTGTACATTACCAGGAAAAGCACTCTGTATTAGATTTGTCACAATCATACTGCAAGCAAGCAAGTTCCCCTGAGAGATTGTAGGGTGGCTCCTCCTCCCTAGTTTGAAGCTCACCCCTCCCACTTTCAAATGGTTAAAAGCTCACTGCATTGCATCTCTCACTCTCAGGGGAACTTGCTTGCTTGCAGTATGATTGTGACAAATCTAATACAGAGTGCTTTTCCTGGTAATGTACAGGTTAATAAGAGCTTCAATCAGACTTAGAACTATGCAACTAATTTTGACAGATTTATTATAAATCATTCTTCCCGGTAATGTACAGGTTATTAAGAATTTATATTAATGTTAGGACCCTTGAGATGTGGTCTGCCGTGTAGTGGCTCAGGGGCTTACAACACTTTGGCCAAAGAGTTAAACAAAAATATCATTTTATTCAAAAGATATAGATATAGATTATATATATATATATATATATATATATATATATATATATATATATATATATATATATATATATATATATATATATATATATATATATATATATATATACTCTGTACCATGTATAAGTTTCATTGCATGTAGCACTGAGATCTGTCTGTTTCATGTTCTATCTCTGGTTTTAAATATATATTGCCATGCTCAGTAGCTCTCCTCTGTGACACTTATACGCTTATATATGTTGTGGTTATTTTGGGGGTTCAATATGAGCTTGTAGGTGTCCTATATGTTTTACATGGGAGTATTGTTTCAAGTCTGTCCCTCCTGCAGAGTGACACAGACCAAGGGACCTCTAGTCAGTTGAATCTGTCCCTAGTGACATAGAAGGGACCTCTGATCCGCTAGATCTGTCCCTTCGTTGCCGGGTCAGTGCAGTCACACAGAAGAAACATTTAACCCCTCTTGCTGGTGTTTCAAAGGGGAATCGTAATTGTGTGCTGCTATTCCCTTTTGCACCCTGGAAGCAGCTCTGTTGCACAGATTTATACCATTCCCGTTGTCTGTAATCTGTTTCAATGCCACAGTTCCCTAATCTTCCTCTCCATCTCGCACACAGAAAGCAGAAGCGAGTTCCTGGAGAAACTACAGCGGGCTCGCAGCCAGGTCAAACCATCCACCTCCAGCCAGCCTGTCCTGTCCAGCCCGGGGACAGGCAAGCTGACAGTGGGCAACTGGTCCCTCACCTGCCTGAAAGACGGCGAAATGGCTATCCACAACTCGGATGGGCAGCAGGCCACCATACTGAAGGAGGACCTGCCGGGTTTCGTTTTCGAGTCAAACAGGGGCACCAAGCACTCCTTCACTGCAGAGACCTCGCTGGGTGGGTGCATGTGGGCTCTGGTGTGGGGGCAGGACACGTACCACTCTTAAACTGAATACTCTGCGCACAGAACAGGAAATTCTGACACCGTTTATCACCTGGGGGTTATTACAGTGCCCCGTACCAGGAGTTCTAGGTGCAATCCCGCATAATCGTACAAAAACATCTTGTGAACAATTTAACAATCTTATTGGCTTCTAATGGAACAGGGATAAAAGCAAAGATATGGCTTCTTTTGTTTCTCTGGAATGAATTTCCAATTGCATTACTTTAAAACTGCAGTTGAAGCTGCTGTTTAAATATATATATTTATATATTCCCCCCCATTCAATATGTGCATCAATACAATCTGCACACTGCCAAGTGATTAGCTAAGCTGCCGATCGATCTGTTTTACTTTAATCAATCGCTTGCTCAGGGCTATTTAATTCAGTTCTTGCACAGCATTCTGGGCAATGTAGTTCCTGGAATATTATTGGCTGGGCAGTTACTAGATACAATTGGTGCACTGCTAGAGAGAGGGCGGGGCTCAAGAGCCAGAGCAGAAAGGGAAGGGGCTGTCACTTTGGAAATGCTTCCTACATTGGACACATTAAAATATGTTGTTTTTTTTTTTGGTTTTTTTAAATGCTACAAGTATTTTCTCATAATACAGAACTGATTTAAAAAAAAAAAAAACACACACGTAGGATATTGCTTGTACTGCTGCTTTAAAGGCCTCCTGAATAGGGTATGGGTTTGCCAATTATGTGTGTTCTTTTTTTGTTTTTTTTAAACCCTTCTCACCCTGTCCTTATCCGCAAAGAAGGGTGTGTGGCCGTGCTGCTCCTTTCTTCCCTGTAGTAACAAAGGCGGGAGAGGGAGGAGGGGGTATAATACCTTTTTATTGGACCAACAAGTAGTTGATATGTTATAAGCTTTCCAACCTCTCAGGTAGGACCTGATGGAGGACCCGAGAGGATGGAAAGCTTGTAACATCATCTACTATTTGGTCCAACAAATGGTATCATACCCCCTCCTCCCTCTCCCACCTTTATTACATGTCCTTATCAGAGAACCAATAAGGGGGAGGGGGAACTCTGGCTGTACAGAATGAAGCAGCCACAGGAAACCAAACCCCTCCCAGGTCTAACTTTAATAAATGAATTACAATTACTTGTAGCTGACAGATTTGGGTAGACTAAGTATCTATTACCCGGGTGAGACCCCTTAAACATGCCCCTGGAGTTGGTTCAGGAGGGATTGGCCCTTGTTCACTCCAGATGCCTCCAGCCACATGCTGGGGTGTTTTCCCCTGTTACCTTCTTTTCCTGCTTGTTGTGACTTGCTGACCCCCTCTCTCTCTGCATTGCAGGGTCTGAGTTTGTTACTGGCTGGACTGGGAAGAGAGGCAGGAAGCTGAAATCCAAGCTGGAGAAAACCAAGCAGAAGGTGAGTGAAGCGCGAGCGTCCTTCCTCTCCTCGCGACCTTGCCACGAGCCTCCTCCCCAGGGAGGCCACAGGGACCCAGAGATGGGCACTTTCAGGGTTGGGCAGCAATAAATATTCATCCCAAGTCTTCAATTTAAGCACCTAGACAGGGACGCCCCCTCTCACCACTCCTGTTTGCCATCGCCCTAGAAGCCATTACTTACAGTATATCCCTTTGATAATACGGGAATTGAGGGAATAGAAACGAGTAATGAGGAACTAAAGGTGACTATGTCTGTTAACAGACCCTTGCTAATTGTCAAAAACCCAAATAATTATCTTGCAGGTATTGGAAGAATTTTGCTCCTTTTCTGGGTATAAAATAATTGTTACCAAATCGCAGTCTTTAAACCAACTGTCCGCTCAAGATAGCACCTGGATGGCTTGGGATAGGAGGTCAGAACGTCATCTTCCTACAGTTGATAAGTAATACGAGAGAAACTGTCACTTCTAGGGCTGGTGTGATCTGTGTTGGAATAATACAGTCCTCAACAGGCCAAGTATTGGGGATATCCATGCTTCAGCAGAAGTGGCTCAATCAGGGAAAGCCTGACCTGTTGGTGGCCCTTGAGGACTGGAGTTGACCACCCCTTGAATAATGGATACAACGCCCGTCTCTAGAGCGGGGTACAGGATAAAGGGTTTTTACTTCCCTGAAGCGGTGAAGGAGTTGCGTTTCTGACTCCTGCAAGCCGTGACTGTGGGGGCCTCAGCGCAGGACTGCTTTAGGGCTTGCTGGTCGCCCCGTTAACCTTGTCTTCTAATCAGGTGCGGTCGATGGCGAGGGACTTGTATGATGATCATTTCAAGGCGGTGGAGAGCATGCCGCGCGGCGTAGTGGTGACGCTGAGAAACATTGCGACACAGCTGGAGTCCTCATGGGAGCTTCACACAAACAGACAAGTGAGAGTTCAGGGCAGACCGGGGTCCCCTTGTGAGGAGGGAACAGGCTGGGAGTCTTTCCGCTGTATGATCTGTGATGGGCCCCAAATTTGTGAGTGTTTTGTCCCTGTATCACCCGGTGATGGGAGGGCTCTTGGGGCTCTTTCTCTGTTCTGTAAGGACACATGATTTGGACCGTAGGGTTCTCCTATTTGTCACCTTTCTGTTTGAGGATTAGACCCTTCCTCACACTGTTCCCTTTGGCTTGGCACCTCTTAACTTGCCCCCCCTGTTTCCTGCAGTGCATAGAAGGGGAGAACACGTGGAGAGACCTGCTGAAGACAGCCCTGGAGAACCTGATTGTGCTGCTGAAGGATGAGAACATGATCTCTCCGTACGAGATGTGCAGCAGCGGCCTTGTGCAGGCCCTCCTCACTGTGCTCAACAACGTACGTACCTAGGAGAGGGACCCCGGGCCTGCCAATAACGGTTATAGATCATATGCAGGGTTTTGCAGCCTCTCACCAACTAGATGACCAGACACGGGTGCAGTGTGCAGCCATCACCACGCTGTCTCAGGACAGCTTGTAGACCGTAGTCCAACGTAGCTTAAAAAAGTAGTGGTACTGTGCCTGATTTTAAAAGATCTCTATTTATTAAACATTGGGACCAAGCTCTTTAGACTACAGGCATATTTTAAGCAATATTCCGTAAATAGAGAACCTCTCTTAAAAATGGAATTGTAAGTTTGTAAATAAAAAAGAAGGTAGTGGTGTTCTGTACCATCCCATGTTTACCACTAGTTATAGGTCCATACGGACTTGTCACTCTGCTCTGCAAATGTCTTGATGAACCTCAGATCAGTGACTTCCCCTCTGTGTGCAACCCTGTGGCTGGGCCATAGTCTGTCACTATGTGAGCCACCTGTGGGGGTAGAAAGTCTGGATTGATCCACGGCTGTGACACTGTTGGCCGTTCCTCTCTCCTCGTGCAGAGTGAAGATTTTGATATTAAGCAGGACTGCGGGCAGCTGGTGGAGAGGCTCAACGTCCTAAAAACGGCGTTCAGTGAGAATGAAGACGATGAGAGGTATGGTTAACCTTTCCTGGCCCGAAGTATTATACATATACACATGCTGCTGGCAGTGAAAGGGTTACATTTTGTCCATGGCTGTTTTGAAGGTATAGTGGGTGTGATCTCTTCTAAAGGGGCGTCTCCCCATCCAATATTGATCACATGCATTTCAATTATGGGGACGCTCTAATCAATAGAACAGTTTTTTTTACCAATTTTTTTTTTTTACCAATACTCTACATGTATTTATTGTTTTGATTTTTATATTTGGTTCTACTATCTAAACAAATGAAAAATATGCAGCACATGCTTCTTTAGCGAGGGGGCAGGAACACACACACACACCTGCTTCAGGTGCCAGTTACGGGTTGCCATTTTGGTAGTCCCTGATTAGGGATGTAAATGTGATGGCAATTTGTAAATTCTTCCGTAACATTTGCGTGTCCTCTCAGTCTGTTGCTCGTGTGATAGTCTTCATTCTATCCCCAGCCGTCCGGCCATTGCATTGGTTCGAAAGCTGATTGCGGTGCTGGAGTCTATAGAACGCCTCCCCCTCCATCTTTACGACACGCCGGGATCCAGCTACAACCTGCAGGTAAACGGTTGGTATCCCTGACCGACCCCACACAGCCGCACCTCCGTCCTGTGCTTCCTCTCCCAGCTGTCCCAGCACACACAGATGTTACTGCACCTTAGCACTGCTGCACCCCTGCTATTCCAGCACAGATTCCCCACCTTCTGGCTTAGAGCAACCCTTGCAATGTCCTTACTAATCCTCGCTCGCGGCCCCTGTGTATTTCCCTGACTTCTTCTGTATCATTTCCTGACCTGCTCCCGCAGCATACATTAATGCACGTTTCTCCCGCTCTGCAGCACCCCCTGCGCGTCTCATATTGACCACTCATATACTTAGCGGTCATCTTGACCTGTAGATCACTCTGTTATTTCTTGATGGATCCCTTTTGCACCTTGCTCAGGGGTGAGCAACTCCAGTTCTCAAGGGGCCACCCACAGGTCTGGTTTTCAGGCTATCCTTGCTTCAGCACAGGTGGTGCAGTCTTCGCCACCTGTGCTGAAGCAGGGATATCCTGAAACCCTGTCCTGTGGGTGGCCCTTGAGGACTGAAGTTGGCCAGCCCTGCCCTGGCTCTTGCTGCTCCTTTATCCTGTTACCCACACCGAATGTTACGCCATGTTCACATCCCAGGCGGGACCTGCCTCGTGCATATGAATGCCACGTCTCTCTGATTCTTACGTTCTTCACTCAGATCCTGACTCGGAGGCTTCGGTTCCGGCTAGAGCGGGCGCCGGGAGAGACCTCCCTAATCGACCGTACCGGTCGGATGCTTAAGATGGAGCCGCTGGCGACTGTTGAGTCCCTGGAACAATATCTGCTGAAGATGGTGAGTGGGAGTCCCGGAGTCAGGGATTCACGGAAACACTTAAGTGCCAGGTTGTGAGATGCCTTAGGCCGAGTCCATAGAAGGACAGGCCGTGCTGAGCCATGCGGACGCTCCGCGCTGAGCCCCTGCATCCTCAATGAGGATGCCTTGAGAGGGGGCTCACGCCTGCGTCCGCAGGCGTGCGGAGGCGCTGGATTTTTCAGCCGACAGCCACACTGTTTTTCAGCGCGCTGTCGGCTGAAAACATCCAATCAGCGCGGAGCAGCGTCAACGCCACGGCGCCGTGACGTTGACGTCGGTGCGTCGCGGGCGATTGGCCCAGCGACGTCACTGCCCCGCCTCCCTCAGTCTCCCCCCGCCTCCGATCGCGCCCGCTGGCTCGCCTACATGGGCATGAAATCGTGCAGATTTCAGCAGGCGAGCCTCAGCGTCAGCGCGGCTCCCAACTCCTCACCCCTCTATGGCCCCAGCCTTATTCCTTTGCACTGCTTTGTAAATATGGCGATCCCGGTGATCTGGTTTTCCCATGGGTTTTTGAAAGATTTGGGATTCTCCTTAGAAATATGTGTATACACAACTTAGCACAGGAGCAGTGAAAGTTGCTTAGCCCCAGTCATATTAACTCTGGGGAGTCTGAATGGGAGTGCAAAACCCTACCATTATCTCCTTATCTCAGTGCCAGTGTCTTCTCAATGCTGTCCTTGGGACACCCAGCCTGGTCACATATCCGGAATAATCAATGAATAGTGCAGATGTGTGCATGCCAAAACTCCCGTGTGAATGTGTCAGGAGCTGGGACTCCCTAGCACATGCTCTGGCTGGAGTGTCCTCTATGCGGGTTAAGTGTTATGCGCTTAGAAGTTTTGAGTCCTTCCGACCCTTTGTCCCAGATTTGTGCTTTTCATGACTATCTTTTCTGTGGGATCCGTGGAGGAGGCAGGGGAGTGACGTTTCTCTGTGGGGCCAGGGAGTGACGTTTCTCTGTGGGGCCAGGGAGTGACGTTTCTCTGTGGGGCCAGGGAGTGACGCTTCTCTGTGGGGCCAGGGAGTGATGCTTCTCTGTGGGGCCAGGGAGTGACGTTTCTCTGTGGGGCCAGGGAGTGACGCTTCTCTGTGGGGCCAGGGAGTGACGCTTCTCTGTGGGGCCAGGGAGTGACGTTTCTCTGTGGGGCCAGGGAGTGACGTTTCTCTGTGGGGCCAGGGAGTGACGTTTCTCTGTGGGGCCAGGGAGTGACATTTCTCTGTGGGGCTGTCCGTGCAGGTTGCTAAGCAGTGGTACGACTTTGAACGCTCGTCCTTCGTGTTTGTACGGAAGCTGCGTGAGGGGCAGAGCTGCGTGTTTCGCCACCAGCACGACTTCGATGACAACGGGATCATGTACTGGATTGGGACTAACGCAAAGTAAGAGGGGGGTCTTGCTGCCATTATGTTTATCTGCAGTGACCTGCAGGAGGAATTCCCGATAAATAACTTGCACGTATATTTCATGACGGCAGAATAGTTTGCACAGCATCCTGAAAGTATTGTTTTTATACGTTTGTGTTGGACAGATAATGAACATTTTGGTAAATAACATTTTATAAACGAACTTGGAAAGCCCAACATGTAAGAATAACATCTGCATTCTCGCACAGTCTGATTAAACGTCATATTCTTGCTTTCCGAGTTCAGGCTGTTCCATGGCAGGCACCCATACACTACCTGCTGGATCCTTCACACACTATAGTAAACCTCACTTGACTGTATCAGATAATCTCATTTGTTCTAGGTATCAGTTCTATATTCTTAATGTGAATCTCCTGCTTGATTTCTCTGAACTCCAATCTAACGCAGCAACAAGAGGCTTGGAAAATAGTGTGGCTACCATTTTGTAGGATAGCTTGAGCCTTCAGTCTGTTGGGTGTCGCTGTTCTGCAGGGTCCGTCTGGGCAGTTTCTTCTGGCTGACAATGTTTGGTGACACGTGCCTTCTGTACCTTCTCAGGACCGCGTACGAGTGGGTGAACCCGGCTGCTTATGGCCTTGTGGTGGTTACGTCCTCAGAAGGCCGGAACCTGCCATATGGCCGACTTGAAGACATTCTGAGCCGTGACAGCTCGGCCCTTAACTGCCACACCAACGATGACAAGAGCGCCTGGTTTGCTATTGACCTCGGCCTGTGGATTGTGCCATCGGCCTACACGCTGCGCCACGCCCGCGGATATGGCCGGTCCGCCCTGCGCAACTGGGTCTTCCAAGTGTCCAAGGATGGCCAGAACTGGACCACGCTTTACACCCACTTGGACGACTGCAGCCTCAATGAGCCTGGGTACCTGTTAACTTCTTCTTTACATAGTGCCCAGCCGGGGGCACTGACCGCACTGTGTGCTGGCAGGACAGGGAGGTTTAGAAGCACCGAGGGGTGCAGGGAACTGCTACACACACACACACACACACACACACACACACACACACACACACACACACACACACACACACACACACACACAATACTTGTATATACATGCACGGGCTGATATATATACATCCAAATGTAACCTACAATCTGCATTGTTACGGTATATTAAGTGTCTGTGTGTATGTCTGTGTGTGTTTTATATATACACACGTTTTTTTATACCCAGTATTTATGAACATACAAACCTAGACGTTGTTACATGTAATGATCATATTACGTTCATATGTTCTGACAGAACAGCTCAGTCACTAGAAGTGTCGCATTGTTTATACATACATTGTGTTCCTTCACGTTTTGAGAGGATACGGGGTCCTTATCACACAGGAGTACGAGATAACAAACCTTACAGACATGGGCAGGTCTCCTGGGGTGCGGGGCATGAAGAGCAGGTTTTGGAGGTACAATCTTCCTAATTTGTTATCTCCTATCTTAAAGTTCCACGGCCACGTGGCCCCTGGACCCCACGAGAGAGGAGAAGCAGGGCTGGCGGCACATCCGCATCAAGCAGACGGGCAAGAATGCCAGCGGGCAAACACACTACCTCTCCCTGTCCGGCTTCGAGCTATACGGCAGCGTGAGCGGTGTATGTGAGGACCAGCTAGGTGAGTGAGAGGGGAAGAGCGTGTCATTCTGGGCACACCGCTGCCCTTTATCCTGGAGCACGAGTGTGGGTATATTTGCAGTGGGTGGCTGGCAGCGATTGTGAATACCACCAGTGAAGGAGGATGTTTAGATGGTTTGAGCTGCATAGTCATTCTCTGTGTTGCTTTATACTCCAGCTCATCCTCAAAATGTAAATGTTCCCTCTGGTTCTGATCCAGTTCCATCCGGCAAGTGCCAAAGCAAGAGAAATACAGGGCCCTCCTGCAGTCACACACGCTCTACTCTGCACAAACACATACTGTAGCAATAGAATACATCCTTCATTGGTCCAAGGGACAGCCAGACGCACACAATATAAAGTGCAAAACTCACTGCGTTTATCATCACAAGCCTCAAACTGTTTTTGTGTCCGCAGCTGGGAACCTGAAGAATGACTTTAACGGTGCAAACCCACGTAAACAACCTTTTTGTGTTTAACTATTTAATTGGCTAAATCTAACTATGCTATAAGCAAAGATCTGCTTTCTTTAGGGGAAGTGTTTGTCCCTCATTTTATTTTTCTTTACCCTTGTCGCACCCTGATTTTGGTACAAAAAGGCTTCTGTCACCCTGACGTGGCCCCCCCTAAACATGTCACTGCCATTTGTACACTTTGGCCCTAGGAGGGACTGACCCTTTAAAGATGTCACTGCCCTTAGTGCACTTTGGTCCTAGGAGAGACTGACCCTTTATAATAGCAGTCAGGTGGTAAGTGCGCTGTGTTGCATCTCATGCGTGATCTTCACCTCATCAGGAAAAGCCGCCAAAGAAGCAGAAGCCAACTTGAGACGCCAGAGAAGACTGGTGCGCTCCCAGGTCCTCAAATACATGGTGCCCGGCGCCCGCGTTATCCGCGGTATCGACTGGAAGTGGCGAGACCAGGATGGCAGTGCCCAGGGAGAAGGCACAGTCACAGGAGAGCTACACAATGGTGAGCGCCCATACAGGAACCCCGCCCCCTCCCCACCCTGTGAGCACAGGGGTATTATCTGGAAGGATTGCATGGGGGAGTCCCATCACTGATCCGATTTGCCATAATAAATGGGACATCGAAATGTAACTACTTGGCTGCCACAGGGGCTTGCAATGGGGTGAAAGCCCCTTGCCACTGGCTCCTTGAGAATACTTGGCAATATCTTTTATAAAACGGGGGTTTCGTGTTGCACTGTGGCCGTGGCAGCCTTTTGTGGACCCCCACAGTGAATATTTGTGAGCTTGCAGCCAGCTCCTGCCATTTTCTTCTTCACCTGTCCTGTTTCCTGCTTCTTACCTTTTTAGGATCAGGGTTTTCCAAACTCTGACCGCAAACTGAGGGTTCCTCTGTGTAGAGAAATCCCATAGTAACATTGGGAGACCGAACATAAACATGTATATTCGATTTTGAGTATAAAATCTTGGATTTAAATGGCAGCTTTAAGTTGTTTAGTTACGCCAGGTGTGCAGCCGCCTCTGGGGTGGAATCCTGGCAGCATACATGTGGCAGGATCCCTAAGTGACATTGACAATGTAATGTCAGTTTGGAAGTGCTCTAAAGCAGAGGTACTCCACTCCTGTTCTCAAGCTTCCTCAAGATGCTCAGTCAAAGCCACTTGTGCTGAAGCAGGGATATCCTGAAGACCTGCAGGGGGGGTGGGGGGTGAATTTGAGAACTGGCGTTGAGCACCCCTGCTCATATTATCCAAAGCACATGAAGGCTTTAATCATCTGATCACTCGCAAAGATTCATCAAACCCAGGAAATAAAGGGGGAATCTGCGTTATGGAAGTCGGCAGTTCATATCTTGGAAAATCGCGTGTGCTTTGTATAAACTGAGCAGTATACGATCAAATATCAGTGTGATTTTAAACGGAGTGATGAGCATTAAATGAGCTTTATAAGAAATGGCTAAGAACGCAGGCAGCACTGTCACTTCGAGGCTAGTACAATATATGGATGGCAACTTTTAAATGGCCAATCTCTTCCCAAATGAGTTTTCCGACAGACACATGATCAGAGTTGTGTAGAAGTCTTGTCTTGGGGCTCCTGTTATATGCATTGTCAAGGTAACTTATGACAAGATATAATAAACACCAAATATCTGGGTTGAACTGAACGAGGCTTAGATATAATAAAATATATTTATTCCTTAAAAAAGGTGAACACAGCAATATAGTACAATTAACAGACAAGAAGGTAACACTTACGTAGGGTTGGGGGATGGAGAAGTATCAGCTAGCAATTCTCCAGCAATCCAGTGACATTCCAGGTGGAATCAGAAGCACAACTAAAAACTGTAGGGTTGACACCCTTCTAACCCTATTCTTAACATTGAATGCAGACCATTGGTGGACAATTATCTGTATCCAATCCCTAACGTGGAGACACAGATTAACCCATGCCCCCCAGCTAATTAGCCCATGTGTACTGGGACTCTATGGGTAGCCCCATAATTAAATCAGGGGCGACGACCAGTCTATCAAATGAAGTATCTGCATTGTTTGTAGGTGTAGACATAACACTTACAAACCGCTCCAGTTTGATGATTCTCCACCCTCGGGTAACAATTAGAGTGGCAGAGTCTGCTGATTAGTACTTGGTCGGTTGATTAGTACTTAGTGTAAACAATCAGGCAGTTAACTTTTGATCACAGTGCTTATGCTCAATCGGCCGGCTGCCCTTCATGACCTATTAGCATAGCAGATGGAGTCTGCATTGTCAGAGCAGATCCAAAATAGCATACATATACACTTTAATATCTACACATATTAATAAGTTCCATTCTGGTGGGTCGAAATTTGCCAGTTTTTAATGCCTACAGTGACTCCACACATTGGCCAAATATCAACTCTCTGCGACCTCCAGAACTGGAGATACATAAATGCACTTTAAAACATTAAAATACAGGATTATAATGGAACAGGGGAACATACATTTTCCTGACATGACAAGGTGTAAGCCACATTCCTGGACCGCAGTCCAGTTAACCCCTTGCCTCCCTGGTGAGGTCAGGGGGTAGCCATATGGGGTGCAACCCCTTTAATACCGGGCCAACCCCCTCTCCCTCTACATGCATCAAATATGTTCCTTCCTAAGGAAGAGATTGTTTTTAATTTAACTGCCCTCCATGTAAAGTTTGAGCGCAGATATCCCTGCAGTTACAGTACATAGAGAAGCTGGGGTTCCTGTACAGAGCATAGACTTGGAACTGTAATTGTATTGTCTGAGCAATTTTAGATTTGTATAACCACTCCTGTGGGGGAGGGGGAGGGAGTGAGAAAGCGGGGGAGAGGAGCTGCTTTTGGCTTTGCAGGTGCTTGGTAGGGGTGGGAATTAACCCCTGTCTGTCAGAGGGGCTGCAAGTCATTTGCTTTGCAAAGTATTGCAGGCTCTTCTGGCAGCAGAGGAGTTAATGTGCTTGCAGCT
The DNA here is from genome assembly GCF_040206685.1 of Ascaphus truei. Taxonomy (NCBI): domain Eukaryota; kingdom Metazoa; phylum Chordata; class Amphibia; order Anura; family Ascaphidae; genus Ascaphus; species Ascaphus truei. The sequence continues at coordinate 1,222,615 of NC_134491.1, forward strand.
TGTTTCTCTTCGCAAAGCTCTGATTATTTCCCCCTCCCCCGTTTATTTTCTTTGCTGTCCGCTCTTCCGTCTCACGTGCTGCTATCCCTTTCCAGGCTGGATTGATGTCATTTGGGATGCCGGTGGTTCTAACTCTTACCGCATGGGCGCGGAAGGAAAGTTTGACCTCAAGCTGGCCCCGGGTTATGACCCAGATTCCGTGGCGTCACCCAAACCTGTCTCATCCACTGTTGCAGGCACCCCGCCCTCCTGGAGCAGCCTGGTGAAAAACAACTGCCCCGACAAAGCCCCTCCCCATTCCTCCTCTTCCTCCTGTGCGGTCGCTGGGGGCGTGGCCAGCTCCGGCAGCCGCAAAGGGAGCAGCAGCTCAGTCTGCAGTGTGGCCAGCAGCAGCGATGTCAGCCTGAGCTGCGCCAAGACGGAGAGGAGGGCAGAGGAGCCGGGCTTCGATCCCATCTTGGTGCTGTCCTCTAACCCGGCAGCCTCTGGGTCCTCCGCCTGCCTTCCTGGGGGGGAGACGACAGGGGAGGCGCCCGCCATCTCAATGGGAATGGTGAGCATCAGCTCACCTGACGTCAGCTCCGTGTCTGAGCTCAGCAACAAGGAAGCGGCGGTGCCTCGTCCTCTGGGGTCTTCGGCCAGCAACCGGCTGTCGGTCAGTTCCCTTCTGGCTGCGGGGGCCCCTATGAGCTCCAGCGCCAGCGTCCCCAACCTGTCCTCGCGGGAGACATCCAGCCTGGAATCCTTTGTGAGGAGGGTGGCGAACATTGCCCGGACAAATGCCACCAACAACATGAACCTGAGCCGCAGCAGCAGTGACAACAACACCAACACGCTGGGGAGGAATGCCGTCAGCTCTGCCAGTGAGTGCCAGGCGCGGGGAGGGAGGGAGCCCTGAGGGAGGGAACCCTTCATGTACGGAGATATGCCATGCTCTTATCTACTGTGCAGGGAGAGGGAGCCACGTCAAGCTGCGACATCATGTGAAGGGGAGAGACTGGGAAGGGAGAGGGAGCCATGGGGCTATATAGTGGGGGGGAAGTATTTTGGGGCCGTAAGTAGAGCCCTGGTGCTTTCTAATGCTGTGTACTAGGGGGCAATTGTGTATTGGGGAAGTAAGCACATTGCTAGTGCTGTGTATTTGTGGCTATGTTTTCAGCCTTTGTCCTTCTATTTTCAGCCTCTCCACTGATGGGTGCTCAGAGCTTTCCCAACCTCACCACCACAGGGACCACCTCCACTGTTACAATGTCCACATCCAGTGTCACCAGCAGTAATGTGGCCACGGCCACCACAGGTCTCTCTGTGGGTCAGTCTCTCAGCAACACGCTGACCACCAGCCTGACCTCCACCTCCAGCGAGAGTGACACAGGGCAGGAGGCAGAGTACTCTCTGTATGGTACGTCGGGTCCAGGAGGGGAACGCTCACCTACGGGTCTGTCTGTCTACTGCATGTGCATAACCCCCGACACTGATCTTAAAGAATCAGTATCTTGCACCAATCTCATGAGCCAACCCTTTCTTAGAGATGCTGCTCTCTGCTCATGTAACTGAGCTGCCCCAGAGGTGCCAGGCTTTCTTTACTGCCCCTTTATCTGGGCTCCCCAGGAAGTGCCGTGCTCCGTACCCCCACTAATGAATCTGAGCTGCCCTGAAGGGGCCATGCTCTAAGTGCTGAATGTTTGGTCACTGTGTGTCCCTAATGCCCCCCACTCCCCATCTCCACTCTCGCTCTTGCCATGTGCAGATTTCCTGGACAGTTGCCGGGCTAGCACGCTGCTCGCTGAGCTGGACGATGATGAAGATCTTCCTGAGCCTGACGAGGAAGATGATGAGAACGAGGATGACAATCAGGAGGAGCAGGAGTATGAGGAGGTGATGGTAAGAGATACTAACAGCTAGTGAGCAGGAGTATGAGGAGGTGATGGTAAGAGATACTAACAGCTAGTGAGCAGGAGTATGAGGAGGTGATGGTAAGAGATACTAACAGCTAGTGAGCAGGAGTATGAGGAGGTGATGGTAAGAGATACTAACAGCTAGTGAGCAGGAATATGAGGAGGTGATGGTAAGAGATACTAACAGCTAGTGAGCAGGAGTATGAGGAGGTGATGGTAAGAGAGATACTAACAGCTAGTGAGCAGGAGTATGAGGAGGTGATGGTAAGAGATACTAACAGCTAGTGAGCAGGAATATGAGGAGGTGATGGTAAGAGATACTAACAGCTAGTGAGCAGGAGTATGAGGAGGTGATGGTAAGAGAGATACTAACAGCTAGTGAGCAGGAGTATGAGGAGGTGATGGTAAGAGATACTAACAGCTAGTGAGCAGGAGTATGAGGAGGTGATGGTAAGAGAGATACTAACAGCTAGTGAGCAGGAATATGAGGAGGTGATGGTAAGAGAGATACTAACAGCTAGTGAGCAGGAATATGAGGAGGTGATGGTAAGAGATACTAACAGCTAGTGAGCCGGAGTATGAGGAGGTGATGGTAAGAGATACTAACAGCTAGTGAGCAGGAGTATGAGGAGGTGATGGTAAGAGATACTAACAGCTAGTGAGCAGGAGTATGAGGAGGTGATGGTAAGAGATACTAACAGCTAGTGAGCAGGAGTATGAGGAGGTGATGGTAAGAGATACTAACAGCTAGTGAGCAGGAGTATGAGGAGGTGATGGTAAGAGAGATACTAACAGCTAGTGAGCCGGAGTATGAGGAGGTGATGGTAAGAGATACTAACAGCTAGTGAGCAGGAGTATGAGGAGGTGATGGTAAGAGAGATACTAACAGCTAGTGAGCAGGAGTATGAGGATTTACAGATAACGAAACAGAAAGTGACGATGAGTGTTGCAAGTTGAGTGACTAGTGACAGTGATACTAACCTGTGATTGGCTGCCAGGGCCCCTCAACTGGCAGCCTGCAAGTCAAGCCCTTGCCGTGGCCCTTTAACTTTATACCTGTGCACTTTTTCACAGTAAAACTCTCTTGTGAGGTCATGTAAATATATATGATACAGAGATTATAAATGCTTGTAAAATGTTAAAATATAATATTTTTTTCATGTATCAAATTACAAAAACTTTCTACACCTAAATCTCTTCTGATCCAGCCCATTGTCAAACTGCTTTAAAGAGCACTGTTGTGTGCCGGTGTGATGTTGGCCGGTGCCGGTGTGATGTTGGCCGGTGCCGGTGTGATGTTGGCCGGTGCCGGTGTGATATTGGCCGGTGCCGGTGTGATATTGGCCGGTGCCGGTGTGATATTGGCCGGTGCCGGTGTGATATTGGCCGGTGCCGGTGTGATATTGGCCAGTTAACCTCTTATTCTTCCGGGCAGGAGGAGGAGGAATATGAGACAAAGGGCGGCCGGCGAAGGACGTGGGATGACGATTACGTGCTGAAGCGCCAGTTCTCCGCTCTAGTTCCGGCTTTTGATCCCCGCCCAGGACGCACCAATGTCCAGCAGACCACAGACCTGGAGATCCCTGCACCAGGTATATGTAGAAGGGTGGCAGCGAGCGTGGGACGGTGACGTGACCTGGAGGTGGTACAGACTGAGAACAACGTACCAGATGTACACAAAGGGAGGCAGTGGGAGGGGCTTGAGATATGCGGGTGTACTGCTTTAGAGGAAGGAGGCGCTGTACACAGATGGATCATTCCTGGTACTTACTGCATAAAGAGATCTACCTGATTCTAGAAAGGGACCATGACAAAGATCCTTAGATCTAGATGCTGACTTGTCTCTGGAATCAATTACTTTAACCTCATGTAATATAATAGGGATTTCACACCTCTATCTGGGTACTGCTGGGGAGAGAGATACGCAGAAGCAAATATCAACCCGGGACCCTTTAACTCCCCCCTCTTAAATTGAATGATGCACAGAAGTCTCTTATGTACTTTAACAATGGTTCTTTATTTAGAAATGAAAAGTTTGCTCCATACAATGTGAAACCCAAAACAGAGGTTGCGCTGCACCTTTAAATCTGTCCCTGATCTGACATCTTTTGTCTGTCAGCTGGGCAGTATTTGCTGGTTCCCCCTCCTCACCCTGCACCATTTATCTCTCTGGAAACTTGTGCAGGATATGTATATAATGGCCGTGCACCTCAAATACATGTCCTCCTGCTGCCAGGTGTCTGCAGTACTTTGATTGGCAGTGGGAGGGTTACAAACCGGTGCTGGCATGTTAATCTCACCTGATCGCTCCCTGTAGGCACCCCTCACTCGGAGCTGCTGGAGGAAGTGGAGTGCACCCCAGCCCCACGTCTTGCGCTCACTCTGAAGGTGACTGGCCTGGGAAGCGGGCGAGAGGTGGAGCTCCCCCTTAGTCATTACCGCTGCACCATCTTCTACTACGTGCAGAAGCTGCTGCAACTCTCCTGCAATGGGGCCGTCAAATCGGACAAGCTGAGGAGGATATGGGAGCCCACATACACGTAAGGGGGTGCTGGGCATTCTGGGGGTACCGGGGGCACCAGTGGGGTGTTCTGCCCTGCGGAGCGGGACTGGGTATTATTCACTCATTGCTGTCTCGCTCGCTCCTCAGGATTATGTACAGAGAGATGAGGGATTCGGATAAACAGAAGGAGACTGGCAGAATGGTGAGTCCAACGCTGGCACACATTACACGGAGGTCCCCGGGGTTCTCACTGACGCACCATGCTGTACACAGGCAGGCTGCAGAGGGGTGGTCCCCCTAACACATTAACCCTTTGGGTGCCGGACGGGCCGCGGCACCACGATGCCACAGCCCATCCGGCACATCGCGATCACGTGACTGCGTCACTGAACCTGGAAACAGAAGAGTAATTATCCTCCTCCTCGGTTTCCCTGCGTGCCAGATCGCGTTCTGTGCTCTGTAGGGGCGCAGAGCCCGACCCTCCCCTGGAAAACGACCTGTAAAAGGCCATTACGTAGCCACTATATCCTGGGGCCCCTGGAGTGCCAGACCTCATGATGTGGTGGCTATGTCTTTGGGCACCCAAAGGGTTCACACCCTAAATCCTCAGCATTGGTACAAATACCTGACTGTGGTATCCGGCCCTGGTGTGTAGTTGCCTATCACTGCATTGCTTCCTGCCTCAGGGCTGCTGGTCTGTGGAGCACGTGGAGCAGTCTCTGGGCACAGACACCTTGCCAAAGAATGACCTGATCACATACCTACAGAGGAACGCAGACCCGGGCTTCCTGCGCCGCTGGAAACTGACCGGCACCAACAAGAGCATCCGCAAGAACCGCAACTGCTCCCAGCTCATTGCTGCTTACAAAGTACTGATGGGTCGGGACTGGGATCCGTAGCGTTCTGCTTCCACCCTCCCTGCTACTGTTAATAATAAAATCAGCACTAATCTGCTGGTGTCTTAACCCTTTTCGTTTATGGAGGGGCCTGCATTCTAGCAGTCAAAGGGTTAAAGATGTAGGGCCATATTTAAGAAGTGCGTCTCCATACGACACCGTCCATGGTGGAAGACTCCGTATCGCCCGTTTATTGCTTAACAAACCTGGCCCGTAAATGTTTTCTGTTGATTTTAACAGGTGTTATCTGATAAAATCACACATTGGACAGGTGCATTTGCAATTATTGGAAAGTCTCAGTGGTGCTGTCCCAGGATATACAATATATTTTCTATTATGTCGATCTCAGGACACATGGATGTGTTTCTTTTTGTTTTTTTTTGTGGGGTGTACGAGGTGCTATGTATATAATGTTGGGGTTTTATACCATTCTGGTAGGATGTGTTCTAACAGTCTTCAAATTGTCACTTAGCCGCATCTTGCTGTTACCTGGAGTTGCCCCTCCGTAGGGTGAGGGAGGTGAATACTTTTGGGTGGCTCCTGACCCCGTTCTCTCTCCCATCTTCAGGACTTCTGTGAGAACGGCTGCAAATCAGCGGTGATGCCAGCTGCTCTTGCCACGCTGCAGAGCGCCGATATCCTGAGCCAGGCCCGGGAGCAGCCGCAAGCAAAAGCTGGCAGCGGGCAGAACTCCTGCGGGGTGGAGGATGTTCTGCAGCTTCTGCGCATTCTCTACATTGTAGCCAGCGACCCCTATTCCGCCAGGACCCCACAGGAAGGTGTGTGTGTGTGTGTGTGTGTGGGGGGGGGGTCAGTATGTGTGTGTGTGTGTGTGTGTGTGGTCAGTATGTGTGTGTGTGTGTGGTTAGTATGTGTGTGTGTGTGTGTGGTCAGTATGTGTGTGTGTGTGTGTGTGTGTGTGTGGGGGGGGGGGGTCAGTATGTGTGTGTGTGGTCAGTATGTGTGTGTGTGTGGTCAGTGTGTGTGTGTGTGTGTGTGTGTGTGTGTGTGTGTGTGTGTGTGTGTGGTCAGTATGTGTGTGTGTGTGTGGTTAGTATATGTGTGTGTGTGTGTGGTCAGTATGTGTGTGTGTGTGTGTGGGGGGGGGGGGTCAGTATGTGTGTGTGGGGGGGGGTCAGTATGTGTGTGTGTGGTCAGTATGTGTGTGTGTGGTCAGTATGTGTGTGTGTGGTCAGTATGTGTGTGTGTGGTCAGTATGTGTGTGTGTGTGTGTGTGTGTGTGTGGTCAGTGTGTGTGGTCAGTGTTTGTGTATGTGTGTGTGGTCAGTGTTTGTGTGTGTGTGTGTGTGTGTGTGTGTGTGTGTGTGTGTGTGTGTGTGTGTGTGTGTGTGTGTGTGTGTGTGTGTGTGTGTGTGTGTGTGTGGTCAGTATGTGTGTCTACCTGTTCAACCCACTACACGTGAATCCATAACGTAGTGTATGGTGGCACTGCATGTTTTGGGAAGCTTGTTGCTTGCTGTATGGGGGACCCTGTATGTGCTGTGAATGTCCAATAATGTTCCTGCTTTTTGCAGAGGGGGAAGAGCTGCTCCTTTTCAGTGTCCCTCCAGAAGAATTCACCAGCAAGAAAATCACCACCAAGATCCTACAGCAGATTGAGGTGCGCAGAGGGACGCGGGGAGGGAGGCAGGGCAGTTGAAGGGTTTAGGTCCAGAATTTAAGTGAATTCTCTTCTCTGCACAGGAGCCTCTGGCTTTGGCCAGTGGAGCGTTGCCAGATTGGTGTGAGCAGCTGACAAGCAAGTGCCCATTCCTGATCCCCTTCGAGACGCGGCAGCTTTACTTCACGTGCACCGCGTTTGGTGCGTCTAGGTATGGTGCCCTCCCAGCTGCCAGGTCTGTCACAGACGTGAGCCCTGCGGTGTGACAGTGTGACCCTCTCTGTCTCTCTGCCTTTGCTCAGAGCCATCGTGTGGCTGCAGAACAGGCGGGAAGCCACTGTGGAGAGGACCAGGACGGCCAGCGCAGTGCGCAGGGATGACCCGGGGGAGTTCAGAGTGGGACGTCTAAAGCATGAGCGCGTTAAAGTCCCACGGGGAGAGTCGCTGATGGAATGGGCGGAAAACGTCATGCAGATCCACGCAGACCGCAAGTCTGTGCTCGAGGTAACACTGCCAATGTGATGGTGAATAATACTGCCACCTGGTCTCCTTACCTTCTCTTCCTTAACTAACCCCCTTAACCAGGCTTTCCCAAATCCTCTCACTTTTCTGTCTTTTTTTTTTTCTCTCCCTCTTTCTTTCTTGGCCTTCCCTTGCCGTCCCCGTTTCTGTCATCTCCATTACGCTCTCCTGACCACTCTTAACCGCCCGTCTCTGCAGGTGGAGTTCCTAGGAGAGGAAGGGACAGGGCTGGGCCCTACCCTGGAGTTTTATGCCCTGGTAGCTGCTGAGTTCCAGAAGACCGACCTGGGCATTTGGCTGTGTGACGATGACTTCCCAGATGATGAATCTCGACAGGTAATAAAGACCACGCCTGCTCTGTGTGCAGACACGTCAAGATAAGAGACATACCGAGATTTTATTTCAGTAGATACTGAGGCAGGTGTAGGAGGAAAAATTAAAAAATGCACAAGGATAGCTCACTTGTGCGCTACAGTGTAAGGGTATAAACAGTGCAAAATAAAGCATACATCATAACCATAATGAAGGAGTGAATATCCAATTATTCAGAGATCCCTTTGATTGATAGCAGCGTGTAAGAGAAGAGTGGTAGCTCGTAAATAAGTATATGGAGAGTCCATGCACAAGGCCTATGGGAGCCGTAATGAAGGGGGGAGCTGTCCCGCTCCCAGAAGCCATCACGGCTCCTCCTGGTCTTGGGCGTTTGGACTCATAGAAATCCTTTTAAATGAAGAAAAGGTGCTCGCGCTTGCGTGCTGCGAAGAGTTCCCGGTTAGAGGACCTGCGCGCGGCGTGAGAATAAAGAAACACATGGTGCACAGGCTCGGGCGCTGCCGAGCACCGTTTTGTTGCTTCTCTATTCTTAGGAGGATGTGATGAGCTCTGTTTTAGACATGTTGAGGCAGCGGAGTGCAATCCACAAGGATATAGCCAGGGGGCAATCCAAGACTGTTTTGCAGCTCGAGGTTAGGGTGGATTGGTATATCTTCGTGTTATCTGCAGGAAAGGAAACCATTCTAGAGGACAAAGGAGAAACGAATGGGTATTCAGTTAGTAGGGTTCGTGCCTTTAATGGAGGAGGCATGGGTGAGGGCAGGTGCGTATTGCAAGTACCAGGATCAGGGGAGATATCGCCAGCAGCAAGGAGGAGTGCGAGAGCCAGGAAGAGGATTTGGTGAGTTTTGTTTACTGAGGGGTGCTGGAGTATAGGTAGAGAGATAGTGATGCAGTGTATGGGCACAGGCAGAGGAAGAGAGATGTGGATAGGGGGAGGAGAGCTGTGGGGGAGGCAGGTTGTAGGGTTAGGTGAAAGACACAGGTGTGTGGCTTTAATAAATGCCTTTGTTGTCTCTCAGGTGGATTTGGGCGGGGGTTTGAAGCCCCCTGGTTACTACGTGCAGCGCTCCTGTGGCCTGTTCACTGCTCCCTACCCTCAGGATAGTGAGGAACTGGACAGGGTGACCAAGCTCTGCCACTTCCTGGGTGTCTTCCTAGCCAAGTGTATCCAGGACAACAGGCTGGTGGACCTGCCCATATCCAAGCCCTTCTTCAGGCTCATGTGCATGGGAGACATTAAGAGCAACATGAGCAAACTGCTGTACGCCTCTCGGGGGGAGGACAGTGAGCACTGCACAGAGAGCCAGTCGGAGGCCTCCACCGAGGATGGACACGATGCGCTCTCCGTGGGCAGCTTCGAGGAGGACTCCAAGTCTGAGTTCATCCTGGATCCGCCCAAGCCGAAGCCCCCGGCCTGGTTCCAGGGCATCCTGACATGGGAGGACTTTGAGCTAGTGAACCCGCATCGCGCCTGCTTCCTTAGGGACATCCGTGAGCTAGCGGTAAAGAGGAGGCACATCCTGGGCAACCGCAGCCTGTCTGAGGACGAGAAGAACACACAGCTGCAGGAGCTGGTGCTGAAAAACCCCCTGGGTTCTGGGCCCCCAGTCGCCATCGAGGACCTGGGGTGAGACTCGGAGAGATGGTATCAACTGCAAGGGGAGAACTCCTCCCTCCTGTATTGCCTGCGCTGCAGAGCGTCCCCTCTTGTATCACCCGTGTGGCAGAGCATCCTCTCCTGTATCGCCCGTGTGGCAGAACATCCTCTCCTGTATCGCCCGCGTGGCAGAGCATCCTCTCCTGTATCGCCCGCATGGCAGAGCATCCTCTCCTGTATCGCCCGCATGGCAGAGCATCCCGGATGATGCTTAAGCATTTTTACCACTATTGATGCCCGCAGAGCATTAATACTTATTATATTGACCATTCAGCTAAATTCTGAGCCCACAGCTTCATTTCTGAGGCTCTGTGGTATAATACTCACTACTGTGCGTGTGATATATCCTCCCTGCATGTCCCAGTTTTTACTCCTCTCCACCTCCAATGCGTTCCTGGCCCCTCTGGCAACAAAGGAGCCCTTTGGGTCATGTTTGTGGCTCTGTTCTCAGACGCTACTCCCTCTACCCTCGCTGCACTAACCATCAGTCTCTTCCCTCGCTGCACTAACCATCAGTCTCTACCCTCGCTGCACTAACCATCAGTCTCTACCCTCGCTGCACTAACCATCAATCTCTACCCTCGCTGCACTAACCATCAGTCTCTACCCTCGCTGCACTAACCATCAATCTCTTCCCTCGCTGCACTAACCATCAATCTCTACCCTCGCTGCACTAACCATCAGTATCTTCCCTCGCTGCACTAACCATCAGTCTCTTCCCTCGCTGCACTAACCATCAATCTCTACCCTCGCTGCACTAACCATCAATCTCTACCCTCGCTGCACGAACCATCAATCTCTTCCCTCGCTGCACTAACCATCAATCTCTACCCTCGCTGCACTAACCATCAATCTCTACCCTCGCTGCACTAACCATCAATCTCTTCCCTTCCAGCCTCAACTTCCAGTTCTGTCCATCTTCGCGGGTTTATGGCTTCACTGCTGTGGATTTGAAACCAAATGGCGAGGATGAGGTATGGAAGTGTGGCTCCTCTACTCTCTCCCTCTTTACTACCCTCCAACAGGCTGCATTCTAGCTGAAGGACTCAGATTAATGATGTAATCTTAGATCACACTGGATTCACCATTCTTCTTTCTGGCAAAACAGACCATATACTTAAAATTTGGACCTGAACTGGCCCCTGGGCCCAGTGTGATAACCTCCAGAAGGGTCCTCCATCACAAAGGGGGCTATCTAGGTGTTAGGAGGGGTCTAGAGATCTAAGCCGGTGTAGTGGCCACAGTTTAATTTACTGTCAATGTATATTCTGCATTGGAAGCTTCAGCCTGTGAGAAGTGCAGTACATACTCTCTCTCGATCTACACTGTTGTGCATATTTATTTTGGGTTGGGATCTCTAACACGCAGTGTTATTTATTTTTTTGTTTCGATTTTTTTAAATTTTTTATTGGAAATATATAAGTAACGATACAGGGTTGTTATGAACACATATCTGAGGTTGGTAGAGAAAATTTCCAATAAATATTTTAACATAACGGAAAAAGAGGGTATGGAGGGGGAGGTGGGGGGGGGGGGGGGAGACACGCAGTGTTATTTTTATGAATGTATTGCTCTGTTTGGTAATAAACACAAACTAGGGACGGCTGTTTTACAATAAATCTACTTTGAATCAATCAATATCACAATAAGTATGTAAGTAGTGATCTCCTTTGCTTGGAGATAGCTGCCCCTTGTTTTTGTGTATGTTGTGTTGAACACACACATGGTTTTGTCCCCTGTATTTTCTCATTTCCCCCCCCCCCCCCCTTTTTTTTTTAACTTATCTTTTGGTAGTAAATGTATCAGTTACTTCAGTACTTATCCTTTTTTTATTAATGGCCCTTTAAGTGCTACCAGTCATTGGATAAAACCAGCAGTTTTCCGCTGCCAGATGGGAGTAGCACTTGCAGAGCTGTGCTTTATTGTAGCAGTGAATGGGTTAGGTGCTATCCCTGTATTAGCAGACAGGAGATTATGGCAACTTGCTGGCCTTTAGCTGTTTGACATCCCACTGACCTTGGCTCTGATTCCTCCAGATGGTGACGATAGACAACGCAGAGGACTACGTGGATCTGATGTTTGATTTTTGCATGCTGACCGGGGTGCAGAAGCAGATGGAGGCGTTTAGAAGTGAGTTTACACTTTTGTTTAAGCTGCTGAGGAGCCGCAATGGCGAATTCAGAGCAGAGGGTGGCCAGGCCTGTATCCCACGTCTACAATATAGGATCCACATTATAGGAAGGGACTGCAGATAAGGGTAATGTGGCACTTTCTGGGCCGCTGTAAAACCACACACTCCTTTAAAGTCTGACTTTTTGACATATTCAGGAATCCGGGTTGAATTTCTTTACCTGTATTAACCTCTCACCTCTGCAGGGAAGCTGTTGCATGCGTCTCGTCGCTGCCTCGCAGACGCAGTGTTTCAGGCCGTGCTGCACTCGGCACATTAAGCATGTGATAAGATGGATAAAGGCACCCAGAGACGAAATGGGCAGCTAGGGGTCGTAGTTGTGCGATTCTGAAGGGGCTCTGGAGCTAGCACTACGGGGAGAGAGGAGGGGGTTCCATGCTTCCATATCGGACCACCCGCAGCGCTAATGTGGTCCCGTTTCCATGGTTTGCCCCAGTGCCATAAACAGTCTATTGCACTGGGGCAAAACATCAGGCCTTTAACCCTTTCCTTTGCAGTGCGCTACAGATCGGTCTAGCAGCAGTAATTACATGATATTCTGTAGGGCTGAGCAGTGGCATTTAAGTGGCTCTTTCACCGCACGATCCGATCTTTACCTCCTGTTTAGGTGGCTTTAATAAAGTGTTCCCTATGGAGAAGCTGAGCTCGTTTAGCCACGAGGAGGTCCAGATGATACTCTGTGGAAACCAGTCTCCCTCCTGGTCATCCGAAGACATCATCAACTACACAGAACCCAAGCTGGGCTACACGCGGGAGAGGTACGGAATTAGGAACAACTTCTTTCTTCTGAGACTTGTTCTCAACATTTATTTCCTCTCTCTACCTGCCGCAGGGTTCCCACCTCACAAAGCGCATTATTATATATCTGTGACTGACACGGATCACTCAAAGGCTTTTCACAGTTATCTATTCATACAGAGCTTTCATACACAGCGTGCTGTGACAGTGATCTGCAGTCTGCATCCATGATAATGGCCTGAGCCAAACCGCTCTGAATGCTCCCTTAACCCACAGTCCAAGGGCGTGAACATTTCAAGCTAACACTTATTAAAATCAAAGTGGGACTGCCATTCTGCACCGTGCAGTAGGATAAGAATCGTATAATTTATGCCCGTGGAGATCTCACCCAGGTGGTGGTTAAACGGGTGAGGCTGTTGCCCTTACCATGCCCCTTTTGCAGCCCTGGCTTCCTGCGCTTCATGCGTGTCCTGTGCAGCATGTCGTCCGACGAGAGGAAGGCCTTCCTGCAGTTTACAACTGGGTGCTCCACACTGCCCCCCGGAGGACTGGCAAACCTGCACCCCCGGCTCACGGTTGTGCGCAAGGTGAGTCGTGCATGATAAGTGCACCGTAGTAGCACAAAGCAGCAGCTACTGGGTCTAGTGACAATCTCGGCGCCTAGGCCGTAGCATGCACTGGTTCCACATGTTCTATACAACAACATGTGGCAGGTGTGATCGTGAACTAATTCATCTTCATTGTAGTGGTAATTTTTAGAATTGAAACAGATGAATCGGACTGCTCTCTTAAGATACATAACAGCAGGTGCATTGAGGTGTACAATATATATATATATATCATAGATTTGACCCAAGAAGAACAAAACCCCACAAAATTGCATTCAATGCCAACGTAGTTAATTTTGTGACAACAATGGCCCATCGGTTAATCCCTCCTTATGGTCACTCTAATAACCAATATTTTTTTTTAATTACATCAATATATAATCAGAATAACCTTTAAAAATGTATTACAATTCCCCGTAGTGGAGTAGTAAGTAGAGAATCAATTCTGGTAAGTTAAATCTGTCCTCCAGTGTTGTGCTGATAGACAGATCTCTACATTTGTAGTCTAGTATCATTTACAATATATTCGCAATTTAATTTTGTGGGGTTTCTTTGTGATTCTTCTTGGGTAAATCTGTGCTATATGTAATTTTTAGAATCCATATTTTGTAGTAAAGTGGTTTATAGAGGAGGGGGTGAGAGAGAAGTCTCATGCAATGGGAATGGAACTCGGGATTCTTTATATAAAATCCAGGCATTTGTGCAGATGGAAATGATTTTTAGTATTTGGAAGAGTCCGGGTGCATCTTTGTACCAGCAGAGGACTGGTACTCTATGGAAAACGCCATTACTCTTGTGCATTGCCAGAGGGCAAAATGGTTTTTATAGCTCCCATTAACCATCTAAGTGAACTTTAACATGAGGATGCAGATCATTTTAATTAGGGGGAATTGTGTAACACAGCGGTGCGCAAACTGTGGGGCGCGACCCCCAGGGGGGGCACGACACTGCCGACGGGGGGCGCGGGGTTTACAGAGGCCCCGCGCGCTTCCCGAAGGCACTTAAATTAAGTGCCGGGGGAGCTGCAGGGCCTCTGTAAACCTTACTTACCGTGGCTTCGGCGGCTTCCTCCCTGCGTCGCCATGGCAACGCGGCGTCAAAATGACGCTGCGAGGTCATGTGACGTCACGTTGCTATGGCAACGTGACGTCATTACTCCGGAGCGCGGGTAAGTTGGGGTTGGGGGGGGGCGCGGGAATGAGGGGACAGCCGGCAGGGGGGCGCAGGGAAAAAAGTTTGCGCCCCCCTGGTGTAACACACGGCATTATGAACATAAGGGTGTGTCTGGCCCACAGAGCTTTCAGTCTAATAGTTCCTGTTATATACTCTTGTTCTGTATGCCTCTTCACTGATTTGACTTCCCCTTTTCCAGGTTGATGCCACCGATGCCAGCTACCCCTCCGTGAACACGTGTGTACATTACCTGAAGCTGCCTGAGTATTCTTCCGAGGAGATAATGAGGGAGCGCCTGCTAGCTGCTACCATGGAGAAAGGCTTCCACCTTAACTGAGCCCCCCGCTGGGAGAGGGGACACAGCTCATTAATACTAGTGGTGCTACCTCCCTCTCGTGCCAGTGTGCTGAGAAAAGACATGGCCTTTCTCCTTATTCCTCTCTGTTCCTTACCTTCCTAGCCCCCTCCGTGAGGCGTGAGAGAGAGTGGGTGTAATGCCTTGTTTTGTTTTTTTTTTTTGTTAGCTGCTAATGATAGTCTCTTCTGCAAGCATGACTAAAAAAAAAAACCCCCCCGCAATTACCCCTTCTGCTGCCAGAGGGTACGTTACTGGCCCCCTTGGCAGCAGAAGGGTTATGGGGCAGGAAGGTGGCTGTAATCTATGTTGGGTAGGGACACCGCTTATTAGCATTCAGACATTTGTACAAGTGCAGCGTCTGTTGTATAAACACTACGTTCCGGGCAGCTCCCAGGCCTTTCTCCTGCATCCCAACCCAAAGTAAGATTCCTTCATTTTTGCTAGCTTCAAACTAACCTGTTAGGAAGCTGCTTTCCTGGAACTGAGAGCGTGATTGGACAGAGCTTTTGTTTTTCCTTTTTAATGGTGCGTGCACAACCTAATTAATCCTAGTGTTTTGCTTTTTTTTCTTCATCATAATCATGCACCTTTCTTTTTTTTTTTTTTTTTTTTTTTTTCTTCCTTTAAAATTTGGGAGGATGTTGATTGTCTGAGATGCCCCTGCTATGCAGATCAAACTGAAGTGTTTGTACAATGTGCAAATAAAGCTATTCCGAAAAACAACCCCCCACAAAAAAAAAAAAATCTATATATACTGGTTCAAGGCAGATGTATCCTCTTCCCTGGCGAGGGTAACCTGCAGCACAGGGAGGGCTGCGTCTCACCTTTAAGGGGGTATATAAAGCAAGTTTTGCTCATTGGTTGTATTTTCTTTGTATAATATAAACATTTATTTAACTTGTTGCAGTTTGAAGTAAAAAAAAAAAAAAAATACAACAAAAAAACTGAAAATAAAGAAATGATGAAATACACATTTCTAATATGTGTGCTGAAAAATAACCATTAAAATGTTTGCAGCGTAGAAACCAATCTGTTCTGAATCTTTTATCTACATAAGCGGCACACACAGCGATGGATAATTATTAGATAAATGGTTCTAAATCTGCAGTAGCAATTTCTTGCTTTAGATCCAAATAATTTAATGACCCATCAGCTACAGCTCCACAGCCACCTCTGGGGTGGAATCTTAGCCTTAAAGTAAGCAAGTCTTTATATTAAGCATGCTAGAAATGTTACCCCTTCAGTACCAGAGCGGGACCTGCAGGCTCCTCTAGCTGAAAAGGTTACGATTCTCAAAAAAAAACTCAAGCTCTGGGCAGAAGGTATCAAATCATCAGGATTCTGTGGCTTTATTGTGCACATCTACCCCAATTCTATCTTTAGCATCTTCCTCAGGTTTTCAATGTTTACATGCTCACCCAAACCATCCGTAGTCTAAACCTTTTCACACCCAGCTGTGTATCTGCTGAGAGTGGCAGGGAAAAGTTCTTCCATAGCTGGGTCTCTTCAGACCATTACAAATAAAAATGGGAGCAGCTTTTTAAGACAAAGCTGTAACTGGCAAGTGGTCACATCCCACCGATAACAGCCCCGATGTACACCAGTGCTCCCTCCGGAGCAGCACCGACTGTGCCAACGTCCTTTATGGATCTCTTCGGTCTCCCTGTGGCTTTTCAGCTGTCTCCCACTTTGTCCAGCACGAGCAGTGGTGCGAGGATCCGACTCTTATTTGTTTCTACAGCACATCCGTTTAATATCATCTCATCCAAAATAATGTGCACCTTATCCAGGTTAAACATAATCTGTATGGATGTCAAGGAGTGTTGTTTGGCTTTATAAGTGTTTGGTGACCCTTAATGGGAGGTTACACTGACATTTAACCATATCTATTCATAGTATGTATCTGGCTCAGCCTGGCAGTGGGAGATTGTAAATCAGGATAAAGCTATTCAGATTTTGGAGAACTCTGCATGTCTGAATACACAATCTGCCACAGGGTTAAAAGTAATCCCAGCACTGCAATATTAAACTGGATTTCCACTGCATATTTCTAGTTCTGTGATGGCAAATACAAATCCCACTCATTCATATGTCTACGGCTGCGTCCAGGGTCAGCACTTAGGCGCGCTGACGCTTGTCAGTGAGCGCCTGCAGCCGCAATGAGAGCGGCTTTAGCAGGGGCTCGTGGAGGCGTAGCTGTTAAATTTTATTTAGTTTGAGCGCTCACGGGAGCGGTTTGCCCAATGAGGGCAAACCAGCTCCGTGACATCACTGGCCCGCCCCGTGACATCACTGGCCCGCCCCATGACACGCCCCTGGACGGCACAGGAACAAAGGCCAGGGAAAGCACCGGCTTTCCCTCAGCGCGCCTCCCGCACGCCTGGACTCAGCCTTAGGCCCGTATTACAGTAAGCACGTGTGTCAAGGAGAAATCGCTGTCTCCCTATGACTGTATCTAGTGCAGACCTTAGGCCTCGGCAGTTGCTTGCTGGCGGAAGCGTGCTGACGCGCGCTCCCGCTCAGCACTGAGCCCCTACAACTGCAATTAGAGCGGCTTTAGTAGGGGCTCACCTGCGCTTGCGGAAGCGCAGGTCTTAGGGGAATTTAAAATTCCCCCGCTTGCCGGCGAGACAGGCCGGTCACGTGAGCGGTTCGCCCAATGAGGGCGAACCAGCTCTGTGACGTCACTGGCCCGCCCCCGGCCAGTGACGCGCCCGCCCCCTGCAGGCCCGCCGACGGCGCGTGCGGTAAGCAACCGCAAGGCCAGGGAAAGCACCCGCTTTCCCTGAGCCTCAGCGCGCCTCAGCGAGCAAGCAGGGAGCATGGACTCAGCCTTAGAAAGGTCTACAACCTGCCCTTACCCATTATCTCTTAGCAAACAGCTCTGCCACTGCAGACAGGAATTCTGGCTAATAACAGAAGCACACCGTGTCACCTTTTACTTTGTCCATGTTAAAATAGACCCCTATAAACACCAACCATCGCTTACATAATGTGTAGTTCTGTGATGTACAGTATTTACATTTAGAGAAGGATACGTCCAGCTCGCTCTGTAAGGAAACAAGATTAGCAATTACACATCCATGCACTGCTTACAGCTTCGAATAGCAGCTTCTTGCTCATCTATTAGTAAGATTCCACTTCACATGTATTCTCTGTATATAGAATGGTGTTCTGAGAAGATGCCATTTCTCTGACATTGGGGTACATTGCTAAGTACTTATGTATTGACTGAGCGTGGCAAAATTGGGTGTGAAGTAGCTGAAAACTAACTGTGTGTTAAGCGGCATGAATACAAACTCACCACTCTGCTGAAGTACTTGTCCAAAACCTCCACGAAATTATGAATCAGCTCAAACACTGCCATCTCGTTCTGAAAGAGAAAGTCGTCTCCCGTAGGTGTACAATCTAGATTCCAACCGATTCGCTGCTAGTGGGGCCGGCCCTGCAAGGTTTACTGTGATCGTCTCTTACCTCCGTGTCATCTATCCCGACCACGATGAACAGTGCTGCATACTGCCGGTACACCAGCTTGAAGTCTTTGTACTCAATGAATGAACACTAAAGAGAAGACGTCAAAGACTATAGCAAGAGGTTGCATATGGCAAACTTGACACTATACATATGATACAAATAATGTTTCAAACAACATGGTCTAGTTTTTCTAAGGTTTCAATTCTATCAATCCCAAGCATCCTTTACCTCTGCCATCTCTGCCCAGAAGATGCTTCATGCACCCACTTGCAGTGTAGTAGAGAAATCTTTCATCATTTCTCCTGAATCTCCTCCAATAGAAGGCTGCAATGTCACAGCTCCCCTTTCAGCCCGTGGGAATGAGGCTGAACTGGCCGTTTTTACTTCAACAAAAGGGAATCGAAATTCTGGTACGTATCTCAGGAACCAGGTGGGGGGGGGGGGGGGGGGTGGATAGGTTCAGATCCCTTGTTTCCAATTATGAATTACATATAAATGCCTGTGGGGCTGCTGCTTTATTATCCAAAAGGGTTCAAAACAGAGGTCTGCTTTAAGTATGACAACGTTTGTTTAAGAAACCCTTTCAATGACAATGCAAGTTGAAAGGGTTACACCAGGGTTGGCCAACTCCAGTCCTCAAGGGCCACCAATAGGTCAGGTTTTCAGAATATCCCTGCTTCAGGGGGTGCAGTTAATTACAGCCACCTGTGCTGAAGCAGGGATAGCCTTCAAACCTGAGCTGTTGGTGGCCCTTGAGGACTGGAGTTGGCCACTCCGGCGTTACATGGTTTACAGATTTTGCATGCCAAGTAGGACTGCCCCTCTAAAATGACCGGCAGAATGTAAAACTTTGAGCGCACCTGATCTTTGGCACGAGAGAGGCACAGTTTGATGACCTCGGCTTCCAGCAGTGTCCTTCTCTGCACCGCCATGCGCTCGTAGTATCGGGACAGCCTGGTCTGGCCCTGCTTGTTCACGATTAAGAAGAACTTGATCATCTTTGCTGCACTTGGGATTAAGGACGCCTAAAACTGGGAACATCAACACGTTAGACCCATGTGATCTCTACTTTAATAATTGTGCCGTGGCAATGTAACGAACACGGGCACAGAAAGGGTTAATGAGAACCGTAGTACAACACTACTAATCCGTGACGCCCCAAAGCCCGTCACGCTGGGCTCACTCCACTTTTCCCAGCGAGGCCTTTTGATCAATAATGAACCCGGAAGTAAATTAAGATTAAAATGTTGTTTTCTCCGGGAACACTGGATTCCAGTGCATCAGCAACTTATGTGTTTTTCAGTTTGACTAATGATGGTGTCATAATTACTTCACAAACAATGAATTAACAAAACAAACAAAAAAATAATAATTTACCTGGGACGTCTAAATCAAAAGACATTGGATAAAGATGGTAGAAAACACCCAAAGCTGTTTACCATGTAAATGTAAAAAATATTACAAATACTAAATCATTTTTTTTAGCCTATTAAACCTGTTACAGAGTTCGCTTTCATCCTAGAAGGGACTACCTGTGTATTATGTGGATGTGGTCAGAGCTGCCGTGGTGTAAATGAATTAGAATGGCAGGAGCTTAACCAAAAAGAATATCTGACGTGTGCAGGTAATGTTCCTTCCAATCATACTTCAATGGCCCGATATACTAAAAACATTGTGAATGTATAGCCTGTATTGTGTGTAGAGGAGAAAAACAGGCCTAGTGGTGAGGGAGAAGATTTTGGATCTCGTAAACTCACTTTTATCCCAGTGCAAACTCCTGACCACGTCCAAATCTTTCTCTGCCGCAGATATATTAGACTGGGGGTGGGAAGGATTTATACTACATACTCTGTCAGTGCTATGTGAGAGTGCATTATTAACCCATTAGCTGCTAGTAAAGACAGCAAACAGGTTAAATATATTTATCTTAACCCCTTTGCTACCAGAAGGGACAGCAACCCATACCATGTTATATGTACAGTACACCTCTGCCAGCTGCTTTCCATTAATTCCGAGCAGCGTCTTGCTATTCTGGGGGGACCCAATGTCCAGAGCCACTTGCTGTAACACCAAAAGGACAGCGACACTTAAATACCACCGAAATACTCTGTGAACAGCTTTATGTCAGCTATGCATACTTACCTTTATTGAATGTATACCCTTTATAACCTCTGGTGCACTGCTCTTCTCTTATTATAGAGCCAATCACACACACTGCGCATTACAGTGGAAACATACAGAACATTTATGATACAGGGAATTACACATACAACAAGGCATGTAACCCATTCCCCACAGATTTTACAATCCAATGAGTGCATGTGTTGCACACACATAGGGGTTGAAGTGTCTGGAATTGGTACTAAACCTCTAATCATGGGGAATATAATTTAGGACTTTCTGTATACTCAACACAGAGTGAGCTCTGCATGCCATCAATTCTTTACAAAGCAGGAAGGTTTGTGATACGATGGGTTTCTAATTAAAGACATAGTGGTACCTTCAAACAGTGGGATTATCATCACTTTTAGATAAAGTGCCAATATATAATGTTGCGAATTAAATCCATGGGTCCCATAATAAATAAGGATATACATACATGATGCATGCAGTCCTGCTATATCCTGCTTCTGGGGGTTGATTGCTGGGTCAAGGTGCGAGGGTACCGGGAATTGGGTCCAGGTGTGAGGGTGCCGGGAATTGGGTCCAGGTGTGAGGATACTTGTACCTGGGTCTTGGTGTGAGGGTGCCGGGAATTGGGTCAAGGTGTGAGGATACTTGTACCTGGGTCTAGGTGTGAGGGTGCCGGAAATTGGGTCAAGGTGTGAGGGTGTCGGGAATTGGGTCCAGGTGCGAGGGTGCCGGGAATTGGGTCCAGGTGTGAGGGTACCGGGAATTGGGTCCAGGTGTGAGGATACTTGTACCTGGGTCTAGGTGTGAGGGTGCCGGGAATTGGGTCAAGGTGTGAGGGTGTCGGGAATTGGGTCCAGGTGCGAGGGTGCCGGGAATTGGGTCCAGGTGTGAGGGTACCGGGAATTGGGTCCAGGTGTGAGGATACTTGTACCTGGGTCTTGGTGTGAGGGTGCCGGGAATTGGGTCAAGGTGTGAGGATACTTGTACCTGGGTCTAGGTGTGAGGGTGCCGGAAATTGGGTCAAGGTGTGAGGGTGTCGGGAATTGGGTCCAGGTGCGAGGATACTTGTACCTGGGTCTAGGTGTGAGGGTGCCGGGAATTGGGTCAAGGTGTGAGGATACTTGTACCTGGGTCTAGGTGTGAGGGTGCCGGGAATTGGGTCAAGGTGTGAGGGTGTCGGGAATTGGGTCAAGGTGTGAGGGTGTCGGGAATTGGGTCCAGGTGCGAGGGTGCCGGGAATTGGGTCCAGGTGTGAGGGTACCGGGAATTGGGTCTAGGTGTGAGGATACTTGTAGCTGGGTCTAGGTGTGAGGGTGCCGGGAATTGGGTCAAGGTGTGAGGGTGTCGGGTGTCGGTGAGCTGGATCAGGGTGCTGGTTTGGCAGCAACAAGCAGGAAGAGGCTGCTGTGCATCTACAGCCACAGCGAGGGGGGCGGGATTGTAAAGTGACGTCACCCACAGGACCTGCGTCATCGGGCAGCCCTGGCAACCCTAAAAGGGAGGGAGGGGAGCGACTGTGTGTGGGAGGAGGTCACGTGATGCGGGGGTGCCTTTGTGACGTCAAACTGCGGGCCCGGCGCATGCGCACTGAGGCTGTCAGGAGCTGTGTGTTGAGACCGAGGCGGCGAGCGCGGCCGGTGTTATTACCCAGAGTGCCCCGCGGGCGCGCGGAAGTTACCGGACCGGTGGTGTGAAAATGGCGGCCGCCGCCTGGACGCTGAGACCCGGGTTATAAAGGCCCCCCGGGGGCGAATGATACCGGCCGCTCCTCCCCCCGCACGGAGGCCTCGGAAACCGTCTCACGTGACCACCTTACCGACTCGCGCGCCCCGACTCTAACTTCCCCCTCCTCACAATGGACGACCACCCGGTGGGCGGAGGGACGGCCTCTCCCAGGCCGCAGGCCGGGGGTCTCGGGCAGGCCCTGCAGGGGGGGCCCTCACAGGCGGAGCTGGGCAGCGAGCTCCCACTCCGGCCCCCTCAGTACACCATCCCGGGGATCCTGCACTACATCCAGCACGAGTGGGCCCGCTTCGAGATGGAGAGGGCGCACTGGGAGGTGGAGAGGGCAGAGCTGCAGGTGAGGGGGGAGAGAGAGCGCTGGGCCGGTAACTCTCAGGGCCGCCATTTTGCTGTGTAGTATGGCGGCCGCCTGAGCTCACCTCAGGCCGGACATGTCCCAGGGACGAGCTTCACTCTGCAGAGGACTGGGCCTGACCGGCCCCCACTCACTTGTCTGACGTGAAGGGCCTCTTGGCTTTACTTGGTCTCAGACCCCATTGCCTTGCTTGGTTTCATGTCCCCGTCTGGTAGAGAGGAGTATTGTATACTGGGGTGTGAGGCCCGTCCTGCAGCATTATCACGCTGGTAGGGACCCCCTCACACAGGCCTGACACTGAGCCACACTCTGCTTCCTTAGCTGTCACTCAGGCCCAAGACACACTCCACTTGGGACTGAGCCTCACTTGGCCAGCACAAGTCGCACACATTGGAAGCCAGTCTTTGTGCGTTGGGCCGAGATCTGTCTTTGAGATTTGTAGCACGTCACAACCTAGGTTTATTTGACCAACTTGTCTATTTTTGGTCCAGGTGCCCAGATGAAACAGTTTTTGGGCTCCTGGGCACTGACAGGTGTGCTCACCTGGAATGGGGACTCATACATAGATGCCAAGGTACCATGACCTCCCAGTGAGTGACACACATCCTTCCATGAGCTGTCATTTGTGTCTGGCAAGCATTGGGGATAAGGGTGCCTTTTGTTGTGGCTTTTTGGGGTGCTTCCTTAACCTCTTTGCTGGAAAGAGGCACTTGCAAAGCAATATAAAAACATACAACTTCCCTTTTAAGTGCCATCCATTTTGGAGAGGTTGTAAGATGTGTCAAGATCCAGAGATGGATACATGAGCTCAGAAATCTCTGCCCCAACAACATTGAAATAATTGTGACATCGCTCAGATCAGACTGAGTGAGGTCACGTTGGTGAGTTGAGTTGATCACATGCATCGTCCCATCCAGCACCAGTGTTAATGAAAACATCCCCAGCTCTACATACAACAACCAACAGAAGTGTAAAAAAAAAAAAAAAAAAAAAAAAAAAAAGCAAATGAAATATGTTTATTATACTTTATCTTCTCCTATATTTCATGTTGGGGACGATAAGCATCAGAGTATAATAAACCTGCAGCTTTTTTAATTTATTTTATTGTCGCTTGTTCAATTTCCACGTGGACTTTTTGCTGAGGTAACAGGATTTGTTTTTGATAAGGTGTCATTTGCTTTGGTCTGTTCAATGCCCTGTTGCATATTCTGTACAGAACGGCGTTATTTACAGCAGTGATTCAAAATGACTTGAGTCTGCATGCTATTGTAATAAGTGTGCTTTCCCTGGTTGGGAAGTTCTTGTATTGTATAGGGCAGTTGGTACTGGGAACATGCTACTTTGCAGGGCAGTGAGTATTTTCGTTTGCTCTGCATATACTTACAATACATCTTTTTGGTGCTGATGAGGTTTGTGTGTGAATAATAAATGCAAAATTCAGTGTCTAAAATGTGACATATTCACAAAGTTAGTGAATACTAGTGAAAAGGCTCCTCCAATCTCTGTCACATCACTCATCCATTACAATACGCCTGTGAATTTCATCCAGTTCACTCGTATATATCCCAATAGGAATGCTGGTGCCTTTGATTTTAGTGAAGATGTACAGATTGTGCAGGACTGCTGAGGGTTAATTTACTGAGTGAACCATTAAAATGCATTGACTGCATTGCAAGTTTCTTGAAACTTAATTTTCTAGTCGCACCTTCACATAACTAAAATGATTTGTTTTTTATTTTTGTTTGTTTGTTTTAAGGTATTCCAAATAAGACAGTAAAATGTGACTGTAGATGGGTTTATCAGATTGATTCAAAATGAGGAAGACGTCAGTGTGTGTGTATATATTCCACCCCCGCCCCCCACACACACACCAGTTCTTCTGTATTAAAGTATTGTGGTATTTGTATTTCTTTATTAGCAGTATAGTGAGTGCTTTTATAGTGTGGTGTAAGAAAAGGAATATAACATGTTAATATGCAATAGTCTCATTTATTTGCTTCTGTGCTGGATGAAAAGCCACTTTACCTAAACTGGAAAAGCATAACTGCCCAATTGAGAAATGTAAATAATTACTGGGATTGTTTAGATTCTGAAATATCGTCAGTTCTCGGCGTTTATCCGATAATTGCCTTTGTTGGATAACGGAGAAGCTGTGAGTCCTCTTTATGTATGTATTAATACATTAATTATCACACAGCCTTTATGTGGATCTAACTCCGCAGTTTAGCATCCATTGACAAATGAGAGATTGCACAAAGTGCTTTGCGTTGCAAGTCTTTTTTTACTCCTGCGAGAGCCACCTGTTAACACACACTACATGTACAATTTCCCCAGCACTAAATACCCTATTACTGTTCTAAGAGTTTCACAGACATGGGGTTTTATGTATTTAAGGCCATCGTTGCATGCTAAAACCAGTGGTTGTATAATTGACTTGTAATTTAAAGTATTCTTCGTAATTGGCATAATAGCAAGGTTTTTTTTTCTTTTCAAAGATATGTTTCGAAAGAAGTTAAACATTAATCAGAAGTAAGAATGCTTCTGCATGGAAGATATCCAGACAAATACATTGGGATTTTAGCATAGAAAATAGAGCTATTTATGCCAGAAATTCCCTGACCCAGCCCTGTTTCCTCCTAGGGTAGCGAATGGGTTAAATAAAGTACAGCTTGTTGAATGAATAGCAGTAAATGGGCAAATAATATATATATTTTTAGTGAACTTCTCTCGTATCACGATGACTCTCTTGGAGGCTTCATATGCTTATTTTGCCACCTAATAAATGATATTTTTTTGTATACACTTTAAAGGCAATTACATTTTTATTTATGCATAAGTATACCTGCGATAGCCCAGTAAATGTTGAATAAGTATTGTTACTGTGTGTGTAGATTTTATTTATAGCTCCGATTTTAAAATAAGCGGATTGCTTCTTTTGGTCATTCCCGAATGAGTCTTTGAACAAGATGGTGAGTGTAGTTTATTCTGAGGACTATGTGAAAATGATCTGTCAGAGGAAGGAAATGCATTTTGACAGCTGCATCTCCAGCATGTCTAAACAATGCCGGGAGTCCCTTGTGGGGCTGTATGTTTAGGGGGAATTGTGGTTAATAAGGAAGCCTGACGTCAGTGTTGGGTAGAAAGGATGGGGCAGTAACACACATTTGATACACAATCGGTCACTCTTGGAGTTTCATAGCAATATATGTACATGGGGGAAGGGAGATGGTTAATCCATGCTGTTCATGCGCGTTGTCTGTTTAGACAGTAACATTTTTTTATTAATACTGTCAAGTTTTGGAGATTAAGCAACAATCCTGAATGCCACTGATTTTATTCTTTTATACAGGTAAACAGAACATTGCTGACTATAAACACTGTGTGATAGATGCACAACATATACCTTCGTGTTCATATATCTCACTATATAGAAAGGTGCTTGGAAAGCATCCAGGACCAAAAGGGAGAAGTCACCTTTTCTTTCTTGTAAAGAAACATTTTGCTAATTGCTTCTCTGGCATGTAATGCTTTGCAGACCGCCTGGCAGTGCAGAGGTTAATGAAGGCGCTCATTTCCAGCTAAGCTTTAAATGCACTGGGTTGCATGAGTTGGCGCTCTTGTTGGAGGGGCGCTCTTGTTGACAGCGTGCTCAGCAGATATTGTAACTGCTTTATTAAAGCACTGACTCCTCAGATGAGGGCAGTATTGTCACACTCACGCGGTATTTTTGACCTAACATAAACAGCGAGAATTATTTCTGAGGTATGTGCAGTTGGTCATTAACTGACAGATCAGATGTATTTTGAGTTCTTAAGCTGGGATAGGGGAGCGTAAATAGTTACACACTGCCCTTTCCACACAAACTGGAACGCAGGCCTCAACCTGTCCCATTAAGGTGTGTGTGTGTGTGTATACACACACACACACGCACAACTTGCCACCCCTTTAAATGACACTCAAGTATGTGGATAGAGTAGGCTTTGTTCTGAGCTTCCATTAATAATGTGACTGGAGAATAACATTGATCGTGTTAACTGTTATGTTGTGGTTTGCTTCAGTGAACCCTTTGTTACCCTCTCTCTCTCCTCTCCCCCTTATCCTTTTCTCTCTTCTCCCTCCCCTTCCTCCTTTCTCTCCCCCCCTTTTTTTTCTTTCTCTTCCCCCCCCCCTTTTTTTCTCTTCCCCCCCTTTTTTTCTCTTCCCCCCTTTTTTTCTCCCCCCCCCCTTTTTTTCTCTCCCCCCCTTTCTCTCTTTGTCCCCCCTTTCTCTCTGTGTCCCCCCTTTCTCTGTGCCCCCCCTTTCTCTGTGTGTCCCCCCTTTCTCTGTGTGTCCCCCCTTTCTCTGTGTGTCCCCCCTTTCTCTGTGTCCCCCCTTTCTCTGTGTGTCCCCCCTTTCTCTGTGTGTCCCCCCTTTCTCTGTGTGTCCCCCTTTCTCTCTGTGTCCCCCTTCTCTCTCTGTGTCCCCCTTCTCTCTCTGTGTCCACCTTCTCTCTCTGTGTCCCCCTTCTCTCTCTGTGTCCCCCTTCTCTCTCTGTGTCCCCCTTCTCTCTCTGTGTCCCCCTTCTCTCTCTGTGTCCCCCTTCTCTCTCTGTGTCCCCCTTCTCTCTCTGTGTCCCCCTTCTCTCTCTGTGTCCCCCTTCTCTCTCTGTGTCCCCCTTCTCTCTCTGTGTCCCCCTTCTCTCTCTGTGTCCCCCTTCTCTCTCTGTGTCCCCCTTCTCTCTCTGTGTCCCCCTTCTCTCTCTGTGTCCCCCTTCTCTCTCTGTGTCCCCCTTCTCTCTCTGTGTCCCCCTTCTCTCTCTGTGTCCCCCTTCTCTCTCTGTGTCCCCCTTCTCTCTCTGTGTCCCCCTTCTCTCTCTGTGTCCCCTTCTCTCTCTGTGTCCCCCTTCTCTCTCTGTGTCCCCTTCTCTCTGTGTCCGTGTGTCCCCTTCTCTCTGTGTCCGTGGCCCCCCTTCTCTCGGTGTGTGTCCCGTGCCCCCTTCTCTCGGTGTGTGTCCCGTCCCCCCTTCTCTCGGTGTGTGTCCCGTCCCCCCCTTGTCTCTTTCGTCCCCCCCTTGTCTCTTTCGTCCCCCCCTTGTCTCTTTCGTCCCCCCCTTGTCTCTTTCGTCCCCCCCTTGTCTCTTTCGTCCCCCCCTTGTCTCTTTCGTCCCCCCCTTGTCTCTTTCGTCCCCCCCTTGTCTCTTTCGTCCCCCCCTTGTCTCTTTCGTCCCCCCCTTGTCTCTTTCGTCCCCCCCTTGTCTCTTTCGTCCCCCCCTTGTCTCTTTCGTCCCCCCCTTGTCTCTTTCGTCCCCCCCTTGTCTCTTTCGTCCCCCCCTTGTCTCTTTCGTCCCCCCCTTGTCTCTTTCGTCCCCCTCTTGTCTCTTTCGTCCCCCTCTTGTCTCTTTCGTCCCCCTCTTGTCTCTTTCGTCCCCCTCTTGTCTCTTTCGTCCCCCTCTTGTCTCTTTCGTCCCCCTCTTGTCTCTTTCGTCCCCCCTTGTCTCTTTCGTCCCCCCCCTTGTCTCTTTCGTCCCCCCCCTTGTCTCTTTCGTCCCCCCCCTTGTCTCTTTCGTCCCCCCCCTTGTCTCTTCCCGTCGCCCCCCTTGTCTCTTCCCGTCGCCCCCCTTGTCTCTTCCCGTCGCCCCCCTTGTCTCTTCCCGTCGCCCCCCTTGTCTCTTCCCGTCGCCCCCCTTGTCTCTTCCCGTCGCCCCCCTTGTCTCTTCCCGTCGCCCCCCTTGTCTCTTCCCGTCGCCCCCCTTGTCTCTTCCCGTCGCCCCCCTTGTCTCTTCCCGTCGCCCCCCTTGTCTCTTCCCGTCGCCCCCCCTTGTCTCTTTCCGTCGCCCCCCCTTGTCTCTTTCCGTCGCCCCCCCTTGTCTCTTTCCGTCGCCCCCCCTTGTCTCTTTCCGTCGCCCCCCCTTGTCTCTTTCCGTCGCCCCCCCTTGTCTCTTTCCGTCGCCCCCCCTTGTCTCTTTCCGTCGCCCCCCCTTGTCTCTTTCCGTCGCCCCCCCTTGTCTCTTTCCGTCGCCCCCCCTTGTCTCTTTCCGTCGCCCCCCCTTGTCTCTTTCCGTCGCCCCCCCTTGTCTCTTTCCGTCGCCCCCCCTTGTCTCTTTCCGTCGCCCCCCCTTGTCTCTTTCCGTCGCCCCCCCTTGTCTCTTTCCGTCGCCCCCCCTTGTCTCTTTCCGTCGCCCCCCCTTGTCTCTTTCCGTCGCCCCCCCTTGTCTCTTTCCGTCGCCCCCCCTTGTCTCTTTCCGTCGCCCCCCCTTGTCTCTTTCCGTCGCCCCCCCTTGTCTCTTTCCGTCGCCCCCCCTTGTCTCTTTCCGTCGCCCCCCCTTGTCTCTTTCCGTCGCCCCCCCTTGTCTCTTTCCGTCGCCCCCCCTTGTCTCTTTCCGTCGCCCCCCCTTGTCTCTTTCCGTCGCCCCCCCTTGTCTCTTTCCGTCGCCCCCCCCTTGTCTCTTTCCGTCGCCCCCCCTTGTCTCTTTCCGTCGCCCCCCCTTGTCTCTTTCCGTCGCCCCCCCTTGTCTCTTTCCGTCGCCCCCCCTTGTCTCTTTCCGTCGCCCCCCCTTGTCTCTTTCCGTCGCCCCCCCTTGTCTCTTTCCGTCGCCCCCCCTTGTCTCTTCCCGTCGCCCCCCCTTGTCTCTTCCCGTCGCCCCCCCTTGTCTCTTCCCGTCGCCCCCCCTTGTCTCTTCCCGTCGCCCCCCCTTGTCTCTTCCCGTCGCCCCCCCTTGTCTCTTCCCGTCGCCCCCCCTTGTCTCTTCCCGTCGCCCCCCCTTGTCTCTTCTCTCTTCCCCCCCCCCCCCCTTTTTTTTTGTCTCCAAGAATTTTGTCTTTCCTTGCCGCGACACAATCGCGTGGTCAGCGATCAGCCAATGGGAGGGCAGATGGGAGGGCCCTGTTATGGCCGCGCTCCCCTACAGACCACCGGTCTTTTATCTGTGCACTAGTTGCCAGACGTGCGTGCAACAGTAAAGACTGGGGCCGTATCCTTACAGGTACAACACCCACTGGCTGACTTGCTTGTCAGTATTCCTGCAAAGTTTCAAAGTCTTGGAGGTATGGCCCTGACCGAGAGGCAGACAGATGCTCTTTATTATTATTATTATTATTATTATTAATGGGCTCAGTTCGATGACCCAGCGTCAGACAATGTCTCTGCCTGCGAGAGCGCTCTGATCTCTCAGGTATGCGAGGGTGTGGTGTTTAGAACCTGAATGAACTTAATGTTGGGGTCATAATATGAGGATTCTGTTCAGGCTGGCGCTGACAGCCATGCCCACAACCCAGCCAAGTTACATACCAGGCATTCTTCAAACGTACTACATTTTTCTATTGTGTTGTAAATATGGGTGCACACTGCCACCCATTTACCTCATTATATAACATTGGGCCCATGACATTATTGAGCAGTCTAATCATCATTGGCGTATTAAGGGGGAAGCAATGGAAGAGGACAACCCATCTGACGGCGAAGGGGTTAAATCCACAGCCCCCACTCCATATTCCATGCATATATTTTGGCTTTGCTGAACCATGAGGTCTGTTGGAGCCTGGGGCAACTGAACATATTTATAAAATGTTTTACCAGGAAGTAATACATTGAGAGTTACCTCTTGTTGTCAGGTGTGTCCTGGGCACAGTTATGACAACAATACATGGTTACATTAAATGAACAGAAGTTATACAGTCAACTCACCCCAGGGGCAGTCCTTTTTTTAAAGTCTATTATATTCTTATTTTTATTTTTTTAAACACATACTTTTATTGTATTTCAGAATGATGTAATCAACTTTAAGTAGAAAATATTGCAACTTTTAAGGCCGCGGATATAGTAGGCAAGCGCGACGGAGCGCGTGGCATCGCACACGCTTGCCCCAGAAGCGATCTGTGGCCTTTGGAATGGGGAGGGGGAGATGCGACAGAGGCGTGTCGGGAGGCGTGCCCATCACGTGAGCGGTTTGCCCTTATTGGCTGAACCACTCGCATGACCCGGTCGTTGCATGGCAAAATACAAAAAAATTGTCGGCTGAAAACTCGCGGTGACGCGCTCTATGGCTGGCCTCGTAGAGGTATGGCCTTTTGTTGGTGCGCGCAGTATGGACACGGCCTAAATCCTGTGAAAATTACTTTTTATTTCAGTGAGAACCCTGTAACTCTTATCTTATCGGTCGCGTATTTCTGCAACTTTGACTGGTTAAATATTGTACCATAGTTACTTGTCATGGAGGGAAGCTCTAAATCTATAAAAAAAATAATTTCATATTAGACTATGTTCCATCAGTCCCTATGTCCCCATAGAGGTTAAATCCTGGTGTCCTATAATGTGCGGTTTCCTATGCAAATCGATGTAGTCTCGAGTAAGTTGCGCATAGCCGCATGTGTGTTTTTTCGGAGAAATGACTACCAGGATTTTTTCGTTCCGTCTGTTTTGGTGATGCTAGATCTGTTGTTCTGTTCAGATGAACATTTTAATTTACTTGTTTTTGTAATAAAAGATTTGTGCTTTACATTAGTGTTTGTTTAATTATGCGCAGAAAGTTAAAATATTGCAATGCTTATCCATCCAGGGACCTGCTTATCCATTACTTTACAGGATGCTCACAGAGTTCTGTCCATGCTAAGGGTTGTGTCCTGGGATCCGTTTTTATAGCATTGCTGCTTTAAGAATTCTATGTCTGTCTGTTCTAATTTCTCTGTCTCAGATCCCTCCGGAATCTTCCATCATTTTTCTTGGTGTCTTATTTTAGCTCCGTCATGTAAATCTTCCATTCCTATGCCAAGCTTCTACTGTTCCAAAGACTACATGAACTACACTACACGTTAGCAGGCCTTGTTCAAAACCCCGAAGTGTGTGTGTGTGTATAGATATATCTATATCTCTCTTATCTAGATGTATATCTATCTATCAACAGCAAAACAGCTTCCAAACATATTTACAATACCTTCAAAATAGAAAACATACATACATGCACTCTCACTCTCCTTTCTATTTTGAAGGTATTGTAAATGTTTAGAAGCTGTGTTTCCTGTTGGTCTCATAAATTAAGATGTTTATCACTTGAACTAGACACCTACAATTTCAGAATGACTGGGGTACTATTTCCTTTGGGAATGAGAACTCATCACAAACACAGAATGTATTGTTATATGCACTCATCGATGGCTTTACTGTTTGAGTTATAGCATTTAGGCCTAGATTTGCCAAGAGCTTAAATTAACCCCTGGACAACCCGAGAACCAGCAAGACATTTCTTTATCAAAGCAACTAAATGCTGTTATGTTGCTGGGGGATGTCACTTGTGCTTCTCTAATACATACAGTACTATTAATTGTGACTGTTGATGGGGTTTTAACATTGGAGCTTTTCATGTTGTCTATTATGGTACAAGTGGCTGCTCCCGTCGCGGTGTATGTAGGTAGACGCAGGGTGGTCTAAGTTTTATATAGGCAATGAATGTTAACATCTCTGTACTCTTACTCTATTCCAGGCTCGGATCGCCTTCCTACAAGGTGAAAGAAAAGGTCAAGAAAATTTAAAGAAGGATTTAGTAAGAAGAATAAAAATGTTAGAATATGCATTAAAACAAGAAAGGTATGTACAAACGCAGTGCTAATAATACTACAAGTAGGAAGTCATGGATGCGTGTGAGACCATATTATCTAACTGTCCTAGTACCAGTGCAAGGTTTCCTGCATGACTAATGAGAGCGATTCGTGGGGTCAGGGGACAGTAGAGCACACACACTGCTCCAAATCTGAAAGTTCCACGCATCACTCTGAAACAGAATACAGTCTGTCAGCTTTGTAGTGTGTTGCCTTTTGATTGTCTAATTCACGGGTGGGCAACACTAGTCATCCATGGGCTATCAGGATATCCCTAATTCAGATAATACACTGGGGGGGGAACCACCGCTCAGTTTAGGAATGTATGGATGGGGGGGAGGTGCTCCCCTGGTTTAAAGGGTTGGATACAACTAAACTAAAGAAAGTAAACCCAGTTGTGGGCACTCGGCCTCCCTGCTGGATGATAATTGATAATAGTTAAAAAAAAAACTTTAATTGCAATATAATTAAAATTAATGGTGTTAAAATCGAAAAACGACACAGAATGGATCCAAGTGTCAGCGCTGCAGTGAATGCTGGGATCTATTAAATAAGGAGGGAATATGGGCAACGGTGAAGTCTACAAACACCTTAATCAGGTGTACAAGATATTGGTAATATCCCTAATACAGTATATAGCGAAGAAGGGAGAAGGCAGTGACTGTATGCAAGTGTACCTATGTATCTATAACCTTCTAGGGATGTAATCACACCTTGGAGTATAAGTCGTGTTCTCCCTAGGGAAAGGTTAGGAAGTATTTTGATGTCATAGGCATAAGGTTTAACCAATTAAGGCAACGCTGGAAATATTAACACCCAGAATGAGATGTGATTATAGGTGTGGTCAATTACTGATTCATAGATACATAGGTACACTTGCATACAGTCACTGCCTTCTCCCTTCTTCCCTATATACTGTATTAGGGATATTACTAATATCTTGTACACCTGATTACGGACTTTACTATTGCCCATATTCCCTCCTTATTTAATAGATCCCAGCATTCACCGCAGCGCTGACACTTTGATCCATTCTGAGTCGTTTTTCGATTTAGATCACAATTTATTTTAATTATCGTGCAAATAAAGTTGTTTTTTAACCTCAATTATCATCCAGCAGGGAGGCCGAGTGCCCACAACTGGGTTTACTTTCTTTAGTTGTATCACTGCTTCAACACAGGTGGCTCAGTCTTTGACTGCACTCCCTGTGCTGAAGCAGGGATATTCTGAAAGTCTGACCTGTTGGTGACTCTTGAGGACTGGTGTTGGGAACCACTGGGCTGTCGAGTCATTGACTGAGCCACCTGTGCTGAAGCAGTGATATCCTGAACACCTGACTTGTTAGTGGCACTTGAAGTGGAGTTGCCCACATCCTTGGCTAATTGTACAGCCCTGCTAATACTCTGCATGTTTTGACGTGTTACCTGAATTTTGCATGTTCTTGTTTTACATAAGCTTTGTTCCCTGTGACCATGACACATCATGACCCAGTCGATAATTACCTTTTTAAATGTTATTATCTTCACATGCCGTATTAATGTTTGAAAGGCATTCGCCTTTCCCTGTCTTTTTCACCACATATCTGTTGCGTCTTTGACAGCTTGTGTTTTCTTCTTTTAGGGCAAAGTATCATAAATTAAAATATGGAACAGAGCTTAGCCAAGGAGACCTGAAGATGCCAACTTTTGAATCTGGTATGCCGTTCTGTATGAGATATCTTTGCCTATATACCACGTCTCGAGCCTTGTCCCAGAATGTAACCACCTATCCTTTGTTGACTGGTGGGAGAGGTAGAGAGATGAAGATTATGGAAGGGTAGCCAGAGAGCAAGGAAAACGCCGGTAACAGGGTTCACATCGGTTAAGAAATGACTTGCAAAATCGCTTTAGTTTCCGTTCCACACTGCGGTTTGGGATTAATCCATTTTTTTTTTTCACCCCAGTAATACACCTTTTTATTGGGCGCTAATATAATTTATATCACAGCACCACAAGGTGTAACGGTGTCAATGCACCTGAAGTATAATTGTAAAACACTTGGAATGATTGAAACATTGGGTAGTTACACTAGTTACTGCTGTTTACATCTGCACTTACCTTTCAGAAGAAACCAAAGAATCGGAGATTCCTCCGGGGCCTCAGAATAGCCAGCTGACCTGGAAACAAGGCCGACAGCTGTTAAGACAGTAAGTAAATAAGTACGGGCTTGTATCGGAGAGATTGTGTTACCTTCTTTTAACCCTTCTGCTGTCGGAGAACCCAGAAAAACTGAAAGATTAAGGTTGCAGATAATTTAGTGCTCAACTGCTGGCCACTGCAGCATTCAAAGGGTTTATTGTATTAGTGTGAGATATGCGTGATAGGATCATACAAACTCCAGCCTCCAGCAGTCTAGTCCTAAAGTAGAAAAGCCCTTTATATATGCATGTTGTGTCCGAAATTCCATATAGATATTAAATCGGTTGGTGTTCTACTTTGGTAATATTTAAAGTTCTTTATGGTCCTTTATAGGGATCCTTGTCCTGTGCGACTGCTCCATCAGTACGACTACTTTACTCAATGCCACTTTTAAAGTGGAATTACTATAACAGATTGAGTTCTGAATCACCTTTGCAGTTCTGTTATTGAAGTAATGTCCCCTGTGCACACGCCGCGCAGGACCGTGGCCTCTCTTCCCATCTATATACAAGTCCCTGGTTTAGCATACATTGGTTCCCAATGTCTGGTTATAAGGATGCTGACCATCTCTTGTGCTGTCCCTGTGCAGGTACCTCCAAGAAGTAGGGTACACAGACACGATATTAGACGTGCGGTCACAAAGGGTGCGCTCTTTGCTCGGACTATCAGGCTCGGAGCCAAATGGCTCAGTGGAAACGAAGAATCTCGAGCAGATCCTCAACGGTGGAGACTCTCCTTCACTCAAGCAAAAGGGACAGGATAACAAAAGGTGCACTGCTCAGGCCAAGCAAAGTAGTGCTGCACACGGGGCTATGGTGTAACATGCCTACAGGGAGCTGCACACGGGGTTATGGCTGTAACATACCTACAGGGAGCTGCACACGGGGCTATGGTTGTAACATGCCTACAGGGAGCTGCACACGGGGCTATGGTGTAACATGCCTACAGGGAGCTGCACACGGGGCTATGGTGTACATGCCTACAGGGAGCTGCACACGGGGCTATGGTTGTAACATGCCTACAGGGAGCTGCACACAGGGCTATGGTGTAACATGCCTACAGGGAGCTGCACACAGGGCTATGGTGTAACATGCCTACAGGGAGCTGCACACGGGGCTATGGTTGTAACATGCCTACAGGGAGCTGCACACAGGGCTATGGTGTAACATGCCTACAGGGAGCTGCACACGGGGCTATGGTGTAACATGCCTACAGGGATCTGCATACGGGGCTACGGTGTAACATGCCTAGAATGGGCTGCACATACAGGTTTTGACTCCTTGTCCACCCAACAGTCCGACCAAACCGTGTGACATTGTTACACTGATGTTCTCTTTATCAATGTAAATATTTTGTCTTGTTCCCTGTAGGAACTCGGGTGACGTCCTTGAAACGTTTAATTTCTTAGAAAGTGCTGATGACAGTGATGAAGAGGATGAGGGGGACATAATAGAAGACGTCACAGATGGAAAAGACAAGCAACGGATGAATAAAAAGCATAAAGTAAAAATGCGTCTTCCAACTCTACACAATGTACCTAGCGACACAGGGATCTCTACACAATGTACCTAGCGACACAGGGATCTCTACACAATGTACCTAGCGACACAGGGATCTCTACACAATGTACCTAGCGACACAGGGATCTCTACACAATGTTCCTAGCGACACAGGGATCTCTACACAATGTACCTAGCGACACAGGGATCTCTACACAATGTACCTAGCGACGGGGATCTCTACACAATGTACCTAGCGACACAGGGATCTCTACACAATGTACCTAGCGACACAGGGATCTCTACACAATGTACCTAGCGACACAGGGATCTCTACACAATGTACCTAACGACACAGGGATCTCTACACAATGTACCTAGCGACACAGGGATCTCTACACAATGTACCTAGCGACACAGGGATCTCTACACAATGTACCTAGCGACACAGGGATCTCTACACAATGTACCTAGCGACACAGGGATCTCTACACAATGTACCTAGCGACACAGGGATCTCTACACAATGTACCTAGCGACACAGGGATCTCTACACAATGTACCTAGCGACACAGCGATCTCTACACAATGTACCTAGCGACACAGGGATCTCTACACAATGTACCTAGTGACACAGGGATTGAACTAAAACTGAAAATGACAGAGGTTTAAATCCGGGAGGGATTGCTCATGGGTAATATAGGGTTGGTTTATAGAAGGTAAGAACTTTTACACAAAGTACTTATGATAATTGAGCTAGAATTTATTGTGCCACACTTTTTTGTGGAAAGAAGCAAAAATGAGGATCAGTGAACCCTTCACACCTTCATATTTTTTATGCCCTTCTACATGAACTGCTTACAATAAACTTTGTGATGCTTACAAAGAATTCATAGGGTATTTACACTGCTAGTTTCCAGTGCTAAGGTTGCTGCATATTGTCTACACAATCCATGCGTTTAGCTGCAACTCTCCATTTTTCTGTCCCCCGCCGGTACAGATTGGTAATGAAGGTTTAGCTGCTGATCTGGCAGACGATGCTGATACAGAGGAAGCGCTGAAGGAGTTTGACTTCCTGGTGACGGCAGAAGATGGAGAGGGGGCAGGAGAAGCCAGGAGCTCAGGCGATGGCACAGAATGGGGTAAGACAGCTGGTCTCTGATCATATTCCCTGGCTTACAGTGAGCATTCAGTGATGTCTTATTACCAGGAACAACTTGTGTCCATACACATCAATTGCAAGAATATAGGTTTACATTCCAGTCCTTGACTGCACAGTTCCTCCAGAAAAACTAATTTGCATTAAAATGATACAATACAGTTATGTGATAGGCATGTAATAACTCTGGGCTCTATTCCTATAAATCATGTAAATGGAAAGGTAGCCAAAGTATAATTGTTTACAAACAGATATAGCTAGATTCATTAGTATACTGCAATCACCGGGAAGAATCATGGTAGGAAGAAATAAATGTGGAAACGCTGCAGCTTCAGTCCCTCTGCTAGCCAGAGCAATGGGTCAATTATGCACCAGTACAGACCGCCACAAACATCCCTAGGTTTTCAGGACATCACATGCCTAAACAAAGCACTAGTGCATGGGGTGGCCGACTCCTCAAGGTCCACCAACAGGTCAGGTTTTCAGGATACCCCTACTTTAGCACAGGTAGCTCAATCCGTGTCTCAGTCAAAGACTGCGCCACCTGTGCTGAAGCGGGGATATCCCCAATACCTGGCCTGCTGGGGGGGGGTCTTAAGGACTGGAGTTGGTCAACCCTGCACTAGTGCGAATTAGTGAGGGTCTGAAGACCAGATTCTTGACTGAGGCTTGGAGTGACCATTCAGGGCAGTTTGGACATGTACTGCGGTGCTGGAGGAAACGGGTCTTTTGCCGAAGGTGGTCATTTTAATCTTACAAATCAGGCCATTTCCATTCTGTTTACAGGCTGATCGCACTGCTCAGCAATGTTCCAGTAGGTGCTTTTTATAAATGGTTGTAATTGTTTGAATTGTTTCCCAGACCCCCAGCCGGCCACAACAAGAGTCTTCTGTGTTTGAAATAGAAAGGATATTGTGTTGCTAGCAAATACATGACCACTGGCTGTTAGTCAGAGATGTTGAAATACATTTCGTAACATGGACAAAAAGCACTTGCTGACATTTTTGATGTTTTTCTTTCATGTGTTGTTCCCTTTCTTCCTAAACCATTACTGAAGTATTTATTGTTCTGCGCTCCGTGGCAGCAAGCTAAGTTGCATTAAATGGTTTTGGGAATAGTCCGGGTTTCGTGTCCAGTGCAACATTTATTTATTAACCCTTTTGGTGCTGCAGAGGCGAGCAAAGCATTGGTTTGCATTGTGTTGCATGGCCCCCTGGCAGTAAAAGGATTAATCTATCGCAGCTGCATCAGTGTTGGTCTGCTTGATAGGCTGGATGGCTGCACCGTTGAGCTAGCCATACAAAGGTAGAACACTTATGAAATGTCCCGGATGCGGTGCTCCGAGCTCCCGCAAGGATGTTTGATTAATGTGGCCTCATTTGTAAGACTGTTGTAGTTGAAACCCTTTTTGAGCACTGGCCACAGCGTATAAAGTGGCGGAAGTGCTGAGCCCAGCGTGGCGAGTGATCGTTTTCTCGTGCACGCGGACCTGTATTGTTCATTACCTCAAAACTAACACGTCATTGCTACATGGAAATGCCAGGCCGGTCTGTCTCATTAACCACAACCTTACCAATACCAGACCGGTCTGTCTCATTAACCACAACCTTTCCAATACCAGACCGGTCAGTCTCATTAACCACAACCTTACCAATACCAGACCGGTCTGTCTCATTAACCACAACCTTTCCAATACCAGACCGGTCAGTCTCATTAACCACAACCTTACCAATACCAGACCGGTCAGTCTCATTAACCACAACCTTACCAATACCAGACCGGTCAGTCTCATTAACCACAACCTTACCAATACCAGACTGGTCAGTCTCATTAACCACAACCTTACCAATACCAGACCGGTCAGTCTCATTAACCACAACCTTACCAATACCAGACCGGTCAGTCTCATAAACTTCACAACCTTACCAATACCAGGCCAGTCAGTATCATTAATTTGACCAATACCAGGCCAGTCAGTGTCATTAACTTTACCAATGCCAGTTGTTTAAAATAGAGCATTACCAGTCTTGACACACCAGATCTGCTATCTGTGTAATCTCTTCTGTTTCTTGTATTTATATAGCACCAGCAATGTGTATGTACAGTGCTTCACACAATAAACAGTAGGATACAGGGAATTATTATACAAGAAGTGCAACAAAGCATAAAAGCACAGATAGGGAAGGCAGATAAAAAGAGAAAGATGTCTGTGATCTGTTGGGAGACTTCCAGACAGGAGGGGGTTTATTGCTAACTTAAGGGGTTACAATGAAGGGTGTGCTGCTTGAGGCGAGCAACCTATTGCAAAGGGGCATTTCCTGCCGGCGGGAGTATGGTCCCTTACTCGCACACCGCTGCCACGTCACATGCCGCTATTCAGAGATACGTTGCCGTTCTATTTTGACTAAAGAATAATGTCTTGAGAGTCTGAAACTATTGATGCTTCGGTTTATTAAGATGAATTGAAGTTAAATGAACCTTGATGAATTATAGCCCCTTACTATCATTACATAATGCAGCATGTTCAATCTCTGGGGCTAAAGATTTGTTTTGTCTCCCATGTGACCTCATTAGAGACCATAAACATTTGTAACCCTACTGTCCCCTACGTAATTTGACATCATTAACCCTATAATGGATGAAATGCACCATCTGCCAGTAACTTGACAATCCCTGATTTTAACCTCTTCTCTCCCTTCTTAATTGAATGCGTTACTAACGTCTCACAGTACTGACTGCTGACGTGTGCTCTCTCTCTTACTAATATGCTGCATGCAGACAAGGACGACCTGTCCCCAACTGCAGAGGTTTGGGATGTAGACCAGGGTCTGATAAGTAAACTGAAGGAGCAGTACAAGAAGGAGCGCAAGGTGAAGAAAGGGACCAAGAGTAAGTGGAGATTTCCCCTGATCTCATACAACTTATTCCAGATACAACCTGTCTCACCTGTCTAAGTGAGCAGAACTGAAGGAGGATTTTCACCCAGTGCTCAGGGCAGATGCTGGGCAAAGTGATTGGAATAAGCCACTTGAACAAACTGTATCCTAAGTTTCTGCAGGAATGCCTTTCTTATTGCTGGCCCCTCCTGTGCTCCACATTCAGATAGTGTAGCAGTTAGGCTGTTGGATACACAAGCCTGGATGTATGATACCGGTCTCCGCCCATTACCCAAGCGCATGCTTTCTATATCTCTCTTCC
Organism: Ascaphus truei; assembly: GCF_040206685.1. NCBI lineage: Eukaryota > Metazoa > Chordata > Amphibia > Anura > Ascaphidae > Ascaphus > Ascaphus truei. Next base: position 1,262,420 of record NC_134491.1, read on the forward strand.
TGGGGCTGCAGACCCCCAGGTTATTGGTTGGCAGTGTACATTCTCCTCTACAGTCTGAGGGTGTTTACTTAAGAGACTTCAATTTATATTTGTAGGGAAATGTGGGATTGCAGGTGCTACAAATTATCACAAGATTTTATACTGCATTTTAACAATTATTTGTGCTCTATTGATATTGTTTTTTTACAATAACTACTCGAGCTATCCATTCCTGGCTAGACCATTTCATTATCCGAGCACAGCATTACTTTATTTCAGCAGTATAGAAGAAGCTGCATGTTCAAATTTTTATTAGAAATGTGCAATTCTAGTAGGCAGAGGAATTGTGTGTGTGTGTGTGTGTGTGTGTGTGTGTGTGTGTGTGTGTGTGTCCCACAGCTGTATTCAGTGCTTTACAAGAGAGGCGCTATACAGAAATTTAATACAATAATACAATAAAAGCAACAAGCAAAATCAGACCATAGAAAAGGATATCCCTGCCCCGGAGAGTTTACAATCTAAGTGCTATGTTGGGAGAGTTAGAGACAGCAGGTGAGGGAATAAGTGCAGTAGATGGCAGTGCTTGGCCACAATGGTTGGTAGGAGTGACTGTGGGTGTGGGACAGTAACCATGAGTGCAGGCTATTGAAACGCATCATGTAAGAGGTGAGTTTTAAGGTTTGATTTAAAGGTGGGAGAGAGGGTGCTGGGTGTATACTGAGGGTGAGTTCCACAGATAAGGGACATGAGGGAAAAAGGTTTAAGGCGAGAGAGAGCAGAAGGGGTGGAAAGGAGAATGTTATGGGTAGCTAGCTGGGGCATAATCAGATCACACACACGTATGCATGCATGCATGTACGTACACGTAATCTTACCTGAACATGATGCAATGTGTATTGCTACTGGATGTGTGTGTATATATATCCTCCACAGCAATGTAAATACAACTGTATGCTCATCTGCATGTCTTAGGCAGGTCTGCAACCCTGCCTTTCACCATTATCACCCAGCACACAGCACTTCCACTGCAGCAAGGGATTCTGGGAAATATAGGGAACCATGTTAAAAATGGTTTTTGAAGCAAAAAGTGGCAATTTGCATGTCATTTCCCAGAATCCCTTGCTGCAGTGGAAGTGCTGGGTGATAATGGTGAAAGGCGGGGTTGCAGACCTGTGACACAAATATTATATCTATGGCGCCCCGCACATAACCCCAAAAATAAAAGGATATATACAACCCGGATCAGATGTTGGATCAGATGTAGGGATGTGCTCCAAACGAAGAGGATATCATATATTTGGAAACAAAATAAAAACACATATAGCGTAATATTGTAAAACAATGGGCACTGAGTCAATACAGTGAACCAATTAAAACACAACATATAAATAAATAAATAAAACAAAAATAAAAAATAAAACAAGTTAAAACAAAGAGCTGGGAGAAAACAACAGGTAATTAAAACACATTTAATACACAATTAATGTTAAACAACATATTAGGACATAACCATAAATAGACAGAAATTAGGTCTGCTAGAAATGCTGCTGCTGTAGCTGAAGTGACCGCTTACCAGACGTAAGATAGTGTTGGGCAGTGGATAAGTCAGAGAGTATCCCCTCTCGTGTACGTGAACCAGCTCGTGGCGTCTCCTCTGTGTTGCGGTTGTAGTATCCCTCAGTTCTCCCTCCTGTAATGTTCGACCTCCCGGTCATGCAATCTCAGACCTCGGTGCGCAGTCAGCTCGGGAGCAGGGGAACCGCCTCGGTGCGCAGTCAGCTCGGGAGCAGGGGGAACCACCTCGGTGTGCAGTCGTGTTACAGTGATTAGAAATGCCCCTTCACATCCAGCATCATTTCCGTTGGCAGTTACAAAGTAGATGGTAGTGGTGTTGGTATAAAGAGCCAACTGAGGCTTGATCTTTCCGTGGAAGTCCTGCTGTGATAAACCAATCACGCCGCTGTATTTTAGTTGTCGTTCCTTGTACAAGGTGCTCACAGCAGGACCCGCACTAGCTCCAGTCTCTGTTTTCCATGTATGGGTTTTACAATCTTTGCGTGAGCGAGAAGTTACATTTGCCGCTGGTGTCTTTGTTGCGGCCGTGCAGATAATTAGCAGTGATGTGTGTCCGTGTTGGAGAGGTGTTTAAGATGAGCAGACTCTACAGCCCCCAATACAAGCCTCGTGAAGTGTTTTTGCTTTAACACTGGACACTAGATGCATCTTTGCCTCAGAGATTATCTTCACAAATTCGGTCCCTGGAAGTTTTTTGCAACCAGTATCTTATTTTGTTATTGGATTCATCCAATCAGAAGAACGTTTTGCTTTGCTAAACTCTGTTTATCATACGAAAAGTCCTGATTGGCCAAAGCAGCAACTGTTTTACCCGTTCAAATAAGAGGGTAGTATGGTTGCCTCTTGCCTTATGAGAGTGGTGTCTGATTAGCAAAGATGGAAATACCAGAGAGATTAGCCATGTCCTCCCACCTACCCTGCTTGTAATGTTTCCTTCCTATCAATTTATAAGTACTCTTTCACTATACGGTACAGGTCATTCAGTTGCTCTAAACTAGGGATGAGCAACTCCAGTCCTCCAGGGCATCCAAACAGGTCAGGTTTTCAAGATATCCCTTCTTCAGCACAGGTGGTTCAGTCTTCGAATGCACCACCTGTACTGAAGCAGGGATATCCTGAAAACCAGACCTGTTGGTGGCCCTTGAGGACTAGAGTTGGCCACTCCTGTTATACACTATAAATCTAACTTTAACAGCCCTTAGGGTTTGGAGATCTACAACAAACAGAAAGCGACAACCGCTTCTACCTTTATTACTCAAAAAACAGTATTCATCTATAATATGTATAATATAATGGGGTGCTTGGGGACTATATTGTATACATACGAAGACTGATCAGCAAAAAGTAACCCCTATTGATCAATAGGGGTTCCTTTTTGCTGATCAGTCTTGTTCAGTTTTTGTGTGGCTTGGAGATCTAGTAAGGTCTCACCCTGTGACTGAACAAGTTTGTCTTGCAACAGTCCTAGGCTACGTAGATAGGTACAGCACGTATTATTGTTAAAGCTCTGTATGTACATGATTGTTTTTCTTTATTTTTTTTCTCTGTCTTGCATGTAGCTGGGACAGTTGAATTACCTCAAATGCATAGACCCTCCCTAGATGCACGGCTTGCCCTCTCGCCCCCTTCACCCTCCTACAGTCCCTGCCTGCCAGTGAGGGGGAAATAGAAGAGCTGTTGAAGTTTTACTTTAAAGAAATCTCAGAAAAATGTCAAATAAAATTTAAAAATAAATCCCTGTGGCTTGTTCATCATCATTTCTCTGCACTCTTGTATCAACTGTTTATCAATGTGTGGGCGCTAAGGCAGGTGCAGTAAATATAAAGATACCGCACGCGTTGTGCACTCTATGCTCTTATACGAGGGAATAAATGCAGTAACATACTGCGTATAAAATAGAACGTGTGTGATATCTTCATACTTGACCTGGTTTAGAAGGCATTTGGAGCAGAGCACCTTTTAGATGCAAGAACTCTGACCAGGGGACTGAAGAGGTGTGTGGGGAGAGAATAGTCGCTCGTTAATATTGTGCTAAGTTCATCATTCAAGCTACCTTAAAGAGAGACATACTACACACATCTCGTGTCCTGTAATATGCTCCTGGAAGGGGAAAGGGTTAAAACGTGTATGTTAAGAAAGATTAGGCAGGTGATGGGTTACAGACTTCTCCATTGGGTTTTGTTGCCACTGCTTGCCCGGATTCTGATTGTAGAGTCCCAATCATGGAGTTTTTTGCGGCCTCTATTTCCTGCTTGTTAACTTAGTTACATATAGTTACATAGTTACATAGTAGATGAGGTTGAAAAAAGACTTCCGTCCATCAAGTTCAACCTATGTTAAATTTAGACAACAGATACTTTATCCTATATCTATACTTACTTATTGATCCAGAGGAAGGCAAACAAAAAACCCCATTAAGGGGAAAAATAAATTCCTTCCTGACTCCAAGAATTGCCCCAAGTCCTTTGTACTGCCCATGGGATGAATAGTTCTTTTGAAAGCTCCTTGTACTGTCCCTGAATATATTTGTATATAGTTATCATATCCCCTCTTAGACGCCTGTTTTTTAATGTAAATAAATCTAATTTAGCTAGCCTCTCCTCATAAGTTAGATTGTCCATCCCCTTTATTAATTTGGTGGCTCTTCTCTGCACTCTCTCTAGCTCCATAATGTCCTTTCTTAGGATTGGTGCCCAAAATTGTGTGGTCTTACTAATGCTTTATAAAGGGGCATAATTATGTTTACTTCCATCCATTGCCCATTTGATGCAAGATAAGATCTTGTTTGCCTTTGCAACTACTGCATGACATTGGGCACTATTGCTAAGCCTGCTGTCTACAAGCACTCATAAATCCTTCTCCATCAAGGATTCCCCCATTTAATTTGTAAGTCACCTTTTTATTCTTGCATCCCAAATGCATAACCTTACATTTATCTGTATTAAACCTCATTTGCCATTTACCTGCCCACGTTTCCAGTCTCTCCAAGTCCTTCTGAAGAGAAATTACATCCTGCTCTGATTCCGTTACCTTACACAATTTAGTATCATCAGCAAAGATGGAGACTTTGCTCTCGATGTCATTAATAAACAAGTTAAGAAGCAGGGGTCCCAGTACCGATCCCTGAGGTACTCCACGCACGACTTTAGCCCAACCTGAAAAAGTTCCTTTTATGACAACCCTCTGTTGTCTGTCCTTTAACCAGTTTTCAATCCAGGTGCATATATTATTACTGAGTCCAATTTTCTTTATTTTGTACACCAACCTCTTGTGTGAAACCGTATCAAAAGCCTTTGCAAAATCTAAGTAGACCACATCAACTGCATTGCCCTTTCTAAGTTGTTTTTTGAACAAGTTTAAAAAGTAACACCGCCCTGTGTTTTGAGACCTTCATGTCCAGCCTCAGAATGTAACCCTTACAAGTGGAAGGCTGTGTGAGATCCCACGATTTACCTTGTGATGCAGCCATCGGCTGCAAAGTTAAATATAAAATGCTGCAGTGAGTAATGGGCTTTTCTCGCTGTGTTTATAATAACGGGCAGTACTAAGGACTCTGGGCCATCCCTTAAGGTTGGAGGAAAGGAAATTTCACCAGCAACAAACAGTAAGGGCAGCTAAAATGTGGAATTCATTACCCATGGAGACTGTGATGGCAGATACAATAGATTTGTTCAAAAAAAGGTTGGACATCTTTTTAGATGGGAAAGGTATACAGGGATATACCAAATAAGTATACATGGGAAGGATGTTGATCCAGGGATTAATCCGATTGCCAATTCTTGGAGTCAGGAAGGAATTAATTTTTCCCCTTAATGGGGTTTTTTGTTTGCCTTCCTCTGGATCAATAAGTAAGTATAGATATAGGATAAAGTATCTGTTGTCTAAATTTAACATAGGTTGAACTTGATGGACGTATGTCTTTTTTCAACCTCATCTACTATGTAACTATGTAACTTCTCAGGAACTGGTTGTTCTGCTGATTTAAGCTCTCCGTTGGAGAGAGAAAAGTTCTTATGTAATATATTTTTTTTAATGACAAGTAATTCTATGAAGAACAAATGTAAGTCTTCCTTGTTTATCTTTATTTGTATTGTTTTATTCTTTTTTTCCCTTCCTTGTGAAGCGTCAGCCCGTACAGCGACGGGTGTTCAGTTAGTAAAACGATCAGGAGCTACCTTTGGAATGGAAGGCAGTAAGCAGGGTGCAGCTAGGCGATGATGCACGTGGTTAGGAAGGCTAGCCATGCATTGGCCACCCAATGAATCGCTGCCATTAACTTCCAGGGGTCAACAGGACGAAATTGCATGACATGATAGCTGACCTGGGAGACGAAGAGCTGTCCCACATGCCTCCGGGAATCCTAAACCCGGCACACTCGCCCTCCAGAATAACAGATCACGAAGGCGGAAGAGCAGAGGAAGGTACTGATCCTTTGGAACAGATAACTGACTGGTGCCTGGTTATACTCCTGATAGTTGGTCTCATAGCCTGCCCTGCCAGCGAACACAAGTTCTCCTTTTGGTTTAAAACCAGTGATTGTGAGCACCTGATATCCTTGGCTTCTAAATATCAATGATGTCCTTGCCTCTTTAAAAATGCATTAAATAAATTGTGTTCCAAGATCTCTTATCGTTGGTTCACAGAGGAGGACACTGCTTAAATGGCAGTTAGCAGCCTATCTTGTTCATTAACGCTTTCTTTGCCAGGGAAACTTTGTGTATTTCATTTAAGAGGTTAACCTGCTTTTGCTTCTTGTAGGTACTGTAATAGGTTCCCCGTTCACTTTCTACTGTTTCTCATTTTTCTGCGTTGCGGTCTCCCGCAGTAAAATACTCAAACAACTGCTTGTGATCTTGTCTTGCAGCGGAGCCAATCACGTTCCCGTCTGGCGGGGGGAAGTCCTTCATTATGGGGTCCGAAGACGTCCTCGAGAGCGTCCTGGGACTCGGGGACTTGGCAGACCTCACTGTAACAAACGACGCAGACTACAGCTATGACGTAAGGGCGGCAGCATGGTCCCGTTTGTGAGGCAGATACCCAGATAACTGAACCCACTTCACAATGTACCCAGACAAAATGTTTTCATGTGTAAAGATTTAAAACATTAAGCAATTTGCGGGCGGCTGCCAGGGAACGGGCAGAGCGAGACATATAGACGGCTGGCAGGCTATCTACTCTACCATTTTTACTAGCTCTGTTTAAGATCTCCTAATAGTTCAACTTTAGACCTAAAATCGTAATTGAAAAAAATATATATTACAATCGCTGCTGGTTTTGTACTTTATATCGCTGCAGAATTCCTTATTCAGTTTAGTCATGAAACAATTCCTTATGTTTAAGACATTAACATTGAACCCAACCGAGTTTAATCTGCCCTTTCCTCTTCCTCTCTGAAGCTGCCGTCCAACAAGGATGCCTTTAGGAAAACATGGAACCCCAAGTATACCCTGCGCAGCCATTTTGATGGGGTGCGGGCGCTGGCGTTTCACCCCGTGGAGCCTGTTCTGGTGACGGCGTCTGAAGACCACACACTGAAACTGTGGAATCTGCAAAAAACTGTCCCTGCCAAAAAGTGAGGCCGCCTTTTCCCTCACACCCCACTGTCCCATCTTCACAGCGGGCATGCAAAGTGCCATAAATGTGCTGCCAGGATACCACAAAGCAACACGCGTGTGCAGGCGTAATCATTGCAACAAAGCAACACGTGTTTGTGTGTACTAATCATTGTAATAAGATACTGTAACAAAAAGCAACACACTTGTGTGCGGCGGCTAATCATTGCAACAAGATACCACAAAGCAACATGCGGGCGCTAATCGCACTTTCTTACTTGCGATCTCAGGTGGCCCCCCCCCCCCCCCCCCCCAAGTAAAGAGTGACCACTTAGGGATACCTGTTACATATTTAGCTTCTTGCAGCTGCTTGTTACGCTTCATAGATGTCGCTCTACATAATATAGTTTAGGAAATGCAGAACTCTTCCAAATATTTAGTGACTCCGTGGAACATCTCACTTATCCGATGTGCATAACAATGCTATTGCTTACATAATTTTTTGTTTTATGTAGACTAACCTTTTTATCTTAGTTATAACAAATAATATCTTTGTATTATTACATTTATAAGTACGTCAAAAATGTTGCTTGTTCTCAACAGTTGTACATCTTCAATTAGCAACATCTCAGGGAACCCCGTGTAACCCCCGTGCTCCACACGGCACAGGTTGGAAACCGCTGTTTTGAGATCTCCCAGGTCGTTCTGTCAGACATAGTTTATCTGCATTAGATTTGTATGAACACATGAATTTGTGTTTGTCCATTTAAAAGGTATCAGTGCCGTGACCCTGCACTCCCACAGGAGCAGAATGGGTACCCGATGTCTGTGCTTGTAGTTCCCTGCTCAGTTGGTGTGTGCACCTTACACTGCTCCTCATGTTTCTTTCAGGAGTACCTCCTTAGACGTGGAACCTATCTACACCTTCAGAGCTCACGTGTAAGTGATCAGGAGCAGGGAAAGACTTGACGTTTTGGGGGAAATCCATAGTATTTATGTATGTGAGAAGGGACCAGTCGTTTCTGCTACACAGTATGAAGCAGTATGATGCACTGCAGGGGTGAATAGTCCTAGTGACACGTGAACACTTATTGGGTACATACAGTACAACCCTACTTGGGGTTAATTGTCAGACATATCCAGATCCAGAGGTTACAGATAACACTTGGATGAATCACTTTTCCCGTCTACCCCTGTGCAGTGGACCTGTTTTATCTCTGGTGGTCAGCTCTAATGGAGAACACTGCTACAGTGGTGGGCTGGACTCCACAATACAGTGGTGGAAAATGCCAGGCCCCAATGTGGATCCATATGATACTTACGGTAAGAAGGCAAAGACGCCCCTCAAACTCTGCACCGATAGGAGGGGGGCCTACGGGAAATTACTGGCATTTTGGTATTCCTTCCAGCTGTGTACGATATATGTTGAAACCAGTCGTTCTTAATCTACAGCCCATTCTAAGACCATGTGCAATAGATATGGGGCTAAATCTGGGTCATTTGATTTTTATTTTTTTTAATTATATATATATATATTATAAATAAATAATAATAATTATAAATATATATATATGCAGCACGTGAACATTTATTTACATTAAAAAAAATGCAAGTCACACGTAAACAATTTCTATTGTAAATACAAATTCTTATATTCGTCAAATAACCAATTTAGACTACAAAAAGTGCATTTTTGGAAACATATATATATTATATATATATATATATATATATATATATATATTATATATATATATATAATCAACTATAAATATTCCTGTATATTCATTTGCATGTCTTAGACAGGTCTATCTATATATATATATATATATATATATATATATATATATATATATATATATATATATATATATATACACTTTCACATATTTTTCGTTTGCTTTCAACAAACCCTCTTTTTCTTTTTGTGTTCGTATATCATATTGGGTTGTTAGCACCGCCAGAGGGTAAATTTAACCCCTACATCTGGCCTTGTGATTTATTTTGGTTTATGGGGGATGGTTTTGATTGCGGCACCAACTCTGTGTTTGAGATATATACACACACACACACACACACACACACACACACATACACATATACACATATACACATATACACATATACATATATACATATACGGAAAGTATTTTAAAATAGCTAAATGATGTTTTTTTGAGCTGAAACTTAGATGGTGTTTGTTAGCTGCTTCCTTGGGTGACATGAACCTGCAGGCTGCATGCGGCCCCCTTTTCCTTGTTAGTCCCCTGGCTGTGTGTGGGTTAAAGGTTACATTTAACAACGTGCAATGTGGTGGTCCTCCTGGCAGGGAAAGGGTAAAATAATGAATGATTCCAAGTTATGGGGAGGGATTGAAACAAAACCGCAGCTTTTCTGGGGGCTGCCCCCACATAACTGGGGCCCGTGTTGTATTTCTCATTCAACCAACAGTCTGTGGCCATTTCTCCCTCTGTACTGAAGCACTTTCCACCTGTTTGCAGAACCGAGCGTCCTGGCCGGCACGTTGCTTGGACACACGGACGCCGTATGGGGCCTCTCTTACAGCGGGATTAAAGACCACTTGCTGTCCTGTTCGGCGGATGGCACCGTCAGGTTATGGAGCCCTCCCAACAGCGTTCCATGCATCGGCACTTACAACGGCAACAGAGGTGAGCACCAGCAGCGACCGTCCTTCCGCAGATCAAACCTGCACTCAATGGCTGAGCACCGGGGGGAGGGCTGGCACAGCACACAGATCTCTTCTGCGGAATACAGAATAACTTATTTTGATGTCAGACTGCTTGGGCACACAGTGTAGTAGTCTCAGCCACTGCTTCTATCCCAAGGAGTGTGCAATGTGCTGCAGGCACCTCTGGCTGCAAAGGGGTTTTGGAGTGACCTAGAGAGGTGGTGAGCTCAGGAACACTGCAGTCGGTGCTGTTTTATTTCCACCCTATGATCACGTGCCTCTTCTCCTCCTCCCCACCTTTCCTTGCAGAGCATGGCATCCCCACATCAGTGGATTTTATTGGCTGTGACCCTGCTCATGCCGTGGCCTCGTTCACCAGCGGCTGCATCGTCCTATATGACCTGGAGACCTCCCAGCCCCTGCTGCAGCTATCCTCTCCCTCTGACTCCGGTAAGCAGGGTCATGTTTGATCGCCTGTTAGCCCCCCCGATGTGGAAGAAGTTGGGATATACGATGAGGACAGCATTCTATAAACCTGCCGATTCCCCTCCCACCCTCTTCACTGACCTGATAAATCGAGTGGTTTGCCGGAGATCACAAAGAGAATATGAAATAGTTTATACAGTGGATACCAAGTGTGCGCAGTATGTCGTTTCATGGATTACATTGAGCACGAAAGAAGTGCTGTAAGCCCCTCCATGAACACTGCCAAAGTAATCCGTTATACACGTTACTTTGTCAGTGTTGCCTTTTAATATAACTATATCCTTTTGTTCAATGACTCTTATTTATATATTTAATTATATTACATAATATAATAAATACTGCTTGTATTGGAAAATAAAACACTAGTTCCACCCATAGGAAATAATAGCTAACGTTTTTGCTGTCTGAGGCGCCTCAAACACATTTATTCTGGCGACACAATAGGGCGAGCGCAAGCCAAAAAAACAGAAACAGCAAAATGTAAGTCACACAATAGCCTAAATTACTAAAAATTGAATGGGTGAAGGGAGGGGAAATAGGATGGAAGGAAGTAATACAAAATCACACGGCCATGTGTGAGTGTATACACATCACAACAAAGGTGGCTTTAGCCTATGGCTTGCTTCATGGATCACTGGTCCGGACGGAGATCTCAGGAGAGAAGGAGGGGAGAACAGCAATAGGTGTATGTCACTGTTAAGTGACAATAAATGGTGGGTTGGATAAAATAGATATATAAAAACCACTCACATGGCCATATGAGAGTGTAGACACTCAGAGATAATCCCAGCCTTATAGGTGGAGCACAATCCTCTTTGGTAAATCACAGGCAAGGTAAGCCAGGTAAAAAACAGAACTTTAATGAATAAAAGAAGTAAAAAGTCCGATTGTAAATGTCCCAGAACTCACGGCAGCTCTCCTGTAAGGCGCGATCGGCGTTGTACCCTGACTGCCGCGTCCGAAAGGTCTGACGGCGATCCAGGTGAAACTGCGGTGGTATATAATGTCCAAAAATCCTCCTGAGAACAAGGCGTGTCGCTCGTACTGTTGTATACTGTTGCCTAGCACGTCGATCCCTGTGACGTCATCTCCTAAGGCCCGCTCTGAGGGCTGCTGTTTCTATCGGCACGGCTGCTGAACAGGAGAAAGAAGAGGGATCCGTGCCTATTTATGTATGAATTGTGCACCCACACTGAAAGAGATCAATACCATCATAAAGAGGGACTGAGTTCAAAGGGACTTGCCTTTACGGAGACCGAGAGGTTACCCACCTAGCTGAAGTGCATCCCATGGTTCCAGAAGCCAGACTGCCATTGGGGGCATGGAGTGAGCGATCCTATCGAATCCTGTCAGTGATTGTTTTTATTACGTTGATGTTCGCAGATTTATTACCCTATAAATGTATTGACACTTTTTTTTACATACTTCACTATTGCGTTGTGCGCTGTTTTTTTTCTTGTTTTTTTCCTCATGAGAATCCCTGTGACAGAAAGCCCTGGGTATTCTTTGTGATGTGTTAACTCTTTACCAGGGCTCCTTGCAGTGTGAGTTTTTGCGCACCTCCTTATTGCTGTATTACCTGTATCTCTGCAGGTCCTCCGTTCTCCAGCCACATTAATAAGGTGGTGAGTCACCCCACTCTGCCCGTTACCATCGCTGCTTACGAGGACCGGCACATCAAGTTTTTTGACAACAAAACCGGTATGTCTGCACCCCCCAAACCTGAGAAACCGTCTTTCTCCTCCAAGCTGCCTGCTGCAAATCTGATTAAAACAAACAGCACACCATTTTTCAGAGCCCAACTTTGCAACACGCCGAGTTTAATAACCAGAACCCAGTGTCTTTGTAAAGTACAGATCTGCGCCCACAGCGGGAACTTGCCAATTTTCATTTGCTTTGTGATATACTGCTGGCAGTGCAACCATTTGATTATTAGCCAACCCAAAAATACATTTCATGCGGATCCTACATCTTAACACCTTCATTGCCAGGTGTGTCTAGAACTACCCTCCCAAAAATTGATAAATTAACACACAAGGTTAGTGCTTACGTCTTAGTGTCGCCTTTTATGCAGCACTTCTATTGAAAATCTAAATGTGTATTTTGAAACGTTGGCAGGGAGGTTCTGATCTGAAATTGCATGTACTGGACGTAGCTGGTGGGGCCCATTGTTGCATGAAAAGGGACATTGGGTCTTTAGAGCTTGTTTAGGAAACACATCTGCGTATTGTTGTGCTGCTTTACTGGGACCGGAAGATGCCATGATCATTTCACCATTGTATTATGTCACCATGAGGAGTGCAGCTAAACAGACTATTCTGTATCTTCCGCCACACAGATGTGTGCATTTCAAGGTTAATAATACTGTTCCACCTTGGTGGCTTTAAGGTAAAACCATTCACTTGATGGTCGCTCACCTGGATGCAGTGACGAGCCTCGCAGTGGATCCCAACGGAATCTACCTGATGTCTGGAAGTGAGTAGAGGGTGGGAGTGAGACGTGGGAGATTCTCCGTTAAGGATGATGTGAGACTTCATGTAAGATTACCTGGATTCGTTTAAAGGATTCAACTACTTAAATATTTAGGCAAATGATTGGTGATGGGAAATGCTAAACGTTGATGTTCTGGTTGCAGCTGTTTGACGGGTTTGCAGGATGAAGGACCTGCTTCTCATTACTTTCTGTGTTATAGATGTATAGCTTTGATGCCAGAGGCCGGCAATTTATTGCAAAGGGCCCATGTTACCAAGCGGTTCTATTATATACTATTGCCTGAATGAATCATTAGAAGTACATTTATAGTGCTAAAGTGGGACCATAAATGTGTTTTATTGATGACTTGATGCACTGGCTCGTGTTTTCTCCATGTGCCTTGGTTTTCCCATGCCATATACTGTTTCTGTAGGGTGCCTTATAATAGTGTGCACCCACTTTCTGTGCTGTACTCTTATGTTGGCAATAGTGCAGTGTTACTCTTCAGTTGGTGTTAAACCAGGGGTGGCCAACTCCAATCCTAAAGGGCCACCAACAGGTCAGGCTTTCAGGATATCCCGGCTTCAGCACAGGTAGCTCAATCAGTCCCTGCTTTAGCACACCTTTGAGCCACCTGTGCTGACGCAGGGTCTGATTGAGCCATCTGTGCTGAAGCTGGGATATCATGAAAGCCTGACCTGTTGGTGGCCCTTTAGGATTGGAGTTGGGTCCCTCAGTCTAACACAGGAGAGGCTATCTGAGAGTCCCAGGTTTGTCATGAGTAAGGTTAGTGAGCACAGGCAACTGTCACTGAAACATGTCCGTCTTCCCTCCCCAGGCCATGACTGTTCCATCCGGCTGTGGAACCTGGACAGCAAGACGTGCGTGCAGGAGATCACTGCACACCGCAAGAAGCTCGACGAGTCCATCTACGACGTAGCCTTCCACCCATCCAAAGCGTTCATCGCCAGCGCCGGAGCCGACGCCCTGGCAAAGGTCTTCGTGTGACACCCTTCCCCTCCTCTCGAAAACCACAAGTGCGTTTGGGACACAAAAAAAGGACACGAGTGGTATTAAAACACAAACTTTTAAACATCACTGCCAAGAGGAAGCCTCTCCCCCACTTTGACACTACATGACAGCGCTGCTTCAGCGCAATCGCTCCCCTTCTCAACTGATATCAGGGCGGCTCTCTGAGCTGCAATTACTGTAACTTCATCCCTCTTCCCCTCGCAGTAGCCGGTATTCGGAGCCCTACACACGGCGCCTGTCTGGCCTCCCCGTTATTTTATTTTATATTAGCCGTTTTTAGAGAAACTTTTTTTTCTTTTTTTTTGAATTTTAGATTTCAGACCTGGAGTTTGTGCTGCCGTAGTGTTTCGGACAGGCCACTCGCTCTATCACGTTTCACAATGGGGCCGGCGCAAATGATCACATTGTTGCGTGAAATCTTGGGACCGCCGTAACCCCTTTTCGCTGACAAACTCCTGCAACGTATTGCAAAGCAATGTGTTGCAGACCTGCTGCAGGAGTGGGAAATCCAGTCCTCATGGGCCAGGTTTTCAGGATATCCCTGCTTTAGCACAGGTGGCTCAATCAGTGGCTCAATCAGTGGCTCAGTCTTTGACTACGCTGCCTGTTCTGAAGCAGGGATATCCTGAAAACCTGACCTGTTGGTGGCCCATGCGGACTGGCCACCCCTGGGTAACTGCATCAGTGGCATACAGTTTAAAAAAACAAATCCCATCTGTGGAACATTTTCAGCATTTACAGATTCCGTACTTTATAGGACCTGAGGCAGCCGGATCAAACCCATAACCTCTGCCAGGCGGCCATATCTCTTCCTGGCACTGCAGGGGATTTCTTCATAGATCTTCGTTCACAAGCGGTTGAACCTTTTTGCACGCCTGGAAAAGACATTTGTGGGGCGGCAACTCCTACATGGCAGTGCGTTAACCCCTTCAGTGCCTGTCTGCCAGTGAGGGGATTTGAAAGGTATCTTTCTTGACAAAGGGTTTTTTTTTTTCCTATATATATATATATTTTTTTTTTTTTTAGCATTAGTCTTGCATATACACACGTTTTGGGTCTAATTGTCGTTTTTATGCTCTTCATGTACCAGACAGGTCTGCAGGCCCACCTTTCACATTATGACCTAGCATACAGTGCTTTCACTGCAGCAAGGGATTCTGGGAAATAACATGCAAATGAGCACACCGTGTCACCTTTTGCCTAAAATTTATATATATATATATATATATATATATATATATATATATATATATATATATATATATATTTTGCAGTGTTTTATCAGCCATATTAAAAACCCAAAGTTGAAATGATCTTGACAGCCTTTTCTATTGCCGCCCCATACCAGGGTTAATGTCGCCACCTTCGTCTCCCCCCTCTGTGCTACAAGAAGCCTGCTTGCCTGGCACCAAAGGGGTTAACACTTGGGGTGGAAAAACAGACTAACCCGCCCTGGCTATTTTATTCCCCTACTTCTAGTTCTACTAAACAGGGAAGGTTATCGGGGTCACAGGCCTTTTAGTGTCTCTGCCCCAATAACCTCCACCCCTTTTTAACAATTGCAGCATTCTATCACTGTGTGATATTTTGTATGTTTACTTTATTTACGAGTTAATTTATCCAAAGGTTTGCCAGCGTAGTTAGAGGCTTATTGTTATTTATTTTTGCTTGGTTTTTTCTCTCTTTTCCATGTAAGTGAACCCATGACGCACACAAGCAGAGGACCGAGTATGACTGGAGCTTACGTTCACATAGGACGGGGCGGTCAACTCCAGTCCGCAAGGGCCACCAACAGGTCAGGAAATCCCTGCGTCAGCACAGGTGGCTCAGTCAGACTGCACCACCTGTGCTGAAGCAGGGATATCCTGTTGGTGGCCCTTGAGTTTCCCACCCTTGAAATAGGATAAACAAAATCAGGAGTTTTAAAGTATCAATTTTAAAGATGGCAGGTGCAGCAGGAAGCAGTTTCCAGCTGCAAAATGAGGTTGAAATGCCCTCGGGTGTTACATTGCACTTTCAGCACCGTCTCCTCTTGATTTTTTTTTTTTTTTTTTTTGCAGTTCGGGGTTGCAATCTTTACAACTGAACCTCTTCCTTTTTATCAAAGTATTCCCAGTGCCAGGTTTTTTGTTTCTCCCCAACCTCCCTTTTCTCAAACATTCAGGTTCTGCTGAGAAATGTTACTTTGTGTTATGCATGACAAACAATTTCACATTTTTTTCTAGTCTTCCACAAAAGAGAGAAACGAGGCGAGTTTTTTGTAATGTTTTCATTTTACAGACTCTGCGAATCGGCACATTTTTAAGATTGTACCACAAAAAAGCAAAAGGACAGTTGTTGAAAAATAATGTATATAAAATGCATATAATAAATATTAAATGTGTACCTGTATCTGTTACCTCGCATTGTTTTTACATGTTCCACTAGATACGAAATGTATATAGAATACTTGTATTTGTGTTTACCAAGAGAAGTAGCTTTATTTGTAATTAATTTTTAGCTGGTGACACAGCGCTGTCACTAAAACAGGTCTCACCCACCACCAGCCACGTATCCGATCTCATCTCCACTTTCCTGCGTGGTTTCTCTCCACCAAGAAAACTCTTACAAACTAGTCTCACACTATTCCCTTCACTGCCATAAGATTTCACAGGTGTTTGCTGCAGATCTGGGTTAATCCCCACTCCCCCCCACCTAGGCATTTATTACATGTAAAATGCAAGTGCTCAGGTGTGTGTATGTGTACACACATCATTTTGTGTATATGTCTTGGTAATTCTAAAAGCATAGATGCTCTGTGGATGAGATTCTGAGGCAGCTAGCTGGCTGTTCCATACCAATCCGTAAGCTTACATTACATGGTCCCTGAAATATCACACGTGCTGCCGACTGACCCCACACATCTCCCACCTATTTACTTTTACTTGAGTTTCTGATAAAAAATGTTTTAATTATATTAAGGTGTAGAAGAAAGTGACTCATTTCTCATTTCTATTGATTTCAAACTTTTCTAAATGTTAAAACATTGCAAAGATTTAAACATTTTGTGAAATTCCAAATGAATAATTAATATCAGCATGGGTAACAGTCACCTTGTGGTTGCTTTATAAACTGCAGTCTTACATATTCCTTTTCTCTGATCCATTGCATCTTCCCTTCAGAAGGTTCACGTACATGTATACAGTTACTGAAGCTGCTAATGCTGACACAGAGAGGCCTGTACGCACGGTCACGGCGAGGAGACGCACACACGGGCGGGGGAGAGTATGGAGGTTTTGCTCTCAGGGTAGGGGTGTTGTTTTTTTGTTTTTTTCTGTTTGTATTACCAATTGTCTGTGTAAACAACAAATTAGAGGTGCGCCAAATTAATATAATCCCCTAAATAATTATAATCTTTACTCCTTTTGTATGTATCTATCAATCCTCGCGCTCGTCCAATCCACCTGCGCTCAAAAAAAATCCCTTTTGCTTTTCATCTTATATATTTCTCGCGCAATCCCCATGAAAAGTTTCCCACTTGTAGGTTTGTTATGTAGATTAACACTATATATGAAGCACAATGTAGACAATCGACTAACTAAATTGATGTCACTGTATTATGACAAGTACCAGATACACTGCGGGAGGTTCATGTTCATTAAAGGAGAAATAGGGTTTTCCTTCATAGCTCGTAAATGTGTTAAACTGTTGTAATGTAATCTGAAATACTAAGATTACTATAAAGTTTGAGTTCAAAATGTCCTCCTGCTGAAACGCGCGGCCGAAGACAAGAACGCCGCTGTCTGATTGTATCATCGATAACGCGCTGATCCAGCTGCTCCCACCTCCTGAACGATACAAATTATTTTTTCTGTCCTCCTAGCGTGATCCTTTCAGGAAACATTGTATAGGCGTTTTGGACCATAATTCTTCCTCTGTCTTGATAACGTGCTTATATTCGTCGCTAAACATCATTTTGTAACTGCATACGATGTGGTCATCACGCTGTCACCAATTTCAAAGAATATTAGACTCAAATAATTCTTGCATGTAATAATCTCCTGGGACAGACTTTTTTCTTTCCTGCAAAATATGCTGAAAATGAAAAAGGAGTCCAGGGTTTTTCTGAACACGGTGTGGATTTAACTCGACTACGAGAGTGGCCAGTGACACATTACATAGGGAGGGGGGGGGCTAAAGCCGACATGGCATAAATCTGGAGTTTATAGAACTGTTCTTTTGGGCATCCCAAGTCTAATCTATCAAGACCAAAAGGAGTGTTTGGAAGCTGCTCTCTTCCCCATAACCCTTCTGTTACACCGCATGATCCCGGGTACAGGAGAGCTGTCTGGCACCTACAACTTTAGGCTACCAGCTGTGAAAATTAACTCAAACAGCATGTTAAGTACAACCCTAATCATTATTGTAGCTGGTGTGTATATAGAACAGGAGTGGCCCATTCCACTCTCCTCAAGGGCCACCAACAGGCCAGGTATTGTGTATATCCCTGCTTCAGCACAGGTGGTGCAGTCAGGTGGCCACCTGTGCTGAAGCAGGGATATCCTGAAATCTTGATCTGTTGGTGGCCCTTGAGGACTGGAGTTGGCATCCCGTGTATAGGCGATAGAAACTTCTCTCTAGCCCTGCTGCACCCCCATAGCAAGGTGTATGTTTCACCCCCTTCTTAGTCTGGGTATGGCCTCTACCTGGCTTCTCACTTATGTGCCTCCAGGTAATCTCTGCAGATCCCACGGGTGATGTCTGGCACGATCTTCTCCAGCCCCGGGAACTCCCTGGTGAAGAAGGTGTGGGTGTCTTTGGGTTCCGATGCCATGTCTTTTAAGTCTTCCAGTGGCGCCCATGTTACGCCCACTGAGAACACAGTCACACCTATGGGCACAGAAACAGTGGGTGGACACACAGCATGTACATCAGGGGTGGCCAATCCTCAAGGGCCACCAACAGGTCAGGTTTTCAGGATATCCCTGCTTCATTACAAGTGGCTCAATCAACTTGAGGACTGAAGTTGGCCACCCGATGTACAAGATGGCTTAGCATCCTTTGCTGCCAGAGGCATTGCTCAGCAAGTTACATCACTCTGCAGTCTGTTACAGGGCCCTCTGCCAGCAAAGGGGTTAAATGTGGCATCTCTTATAGAAGTAAAAGCACTCTGCCACACAACGCTTTCTGTAGATTCACCATCTGTGCTTTTGGCCTGTATAATTAATTAAAATAAATTATGTAATTTACATGCAGCTTTTGTCATTGGAGCAAAGAGATTCCTGTGAAAAGTTTTAAAGGAATTTTGTTAGGTGATTTAAAATAAAAGGTTTTCGTGCCAAACCGTTGAGCTACATAATCGGCTAGGTTTTTGCAGCTAAACAAATAATTTGTATGTATTCTACAATACACTTAACCTTTTCTCCACCAGACGTGCCTTTGCAATGTTGACCAATCCAGTACTAAAGGAGTTAAACATCAAATTAGCTAAAAAGCCTTAAAAATGCCAGTGAGTTAGGCAGCAGAGCGCTTTCATTTCATCCTCCAGCCCATACATGTTGCATGGTGAGACCAGAGCCGTGACACCCCCCTCCTTTACCTGCTCTTTGTGCAGCATTGGCGGGGCCCCTGACATCGTCATAGGACTGCCCGTCGGTGATGATGACCAGGAAGTTCTTGTTGTGCCCGTCCTTTGTTGGCTGGAAGAGGTTACGCACGGTGAAGTCGATGGCGGCGCCCGTGGCTGTGCCACCGCTCATGTAGTGGATGCCGCGCAGGGCCAATAGCACCTCCTCTTTGCTGGAGAAGTCGTTCAGGCCGAACTCTGTGCGCTGGTCGTAGGTGAACTGAACGGCCCCCACCTTGGCCCCGATGTCGGAGACATCGAAGGCGCGCACCACCCCGGCAATGAACTCCAGCACCAGGTGGAAGTTGTGGTCCCCGACACTACTGGAGCCGTCGATCAAGAAAGCGATGTTGACGGAGTTGTAGCAGGTCTTGCTGCACAGGAGATGCTCGTGGGAGCAGAGCTTTTGTACCAGCGGCTTCACGTACTTGGTTGTGCCAAACCAGCTGGGCATATGGTAGGAGAAGAAACTGTTATTCTTGCAGACGCTCTGTGAAGGATGGAAAAGTAGTGGCAGGTCAGGGACATCCTTACTATTGCATGGTGACACAGGCACCTATAGTACCATAAGTCTGTTCCTCACAAGGTGACCATAACACAGGAGGGATGTTTGGCTCATTTGGGACACATAGCTCTTATCTGCCCCCACAGTGGAGACAGGGAGCGAAGGTGAACCCAAGTCCTATGAAATCTATTCCTCACACGAGTGACAAATTATCCCCCCCCCTAATCTGACACTGAGTGTTACACACTTGTAAACTACACACTTGTAACACTGCAGATTGTTCCGACTTCTCTACCTGAGGATTCTCTGATCCCCTTTTACATAGTTCATACACTGTCCTCTCCCTGCCCATGTCAGAATCATCATTAGCTACTAGGTCTTTCCAGAGGACCAGCTGATGCCCCCAACATGTCACCTTGTCTATAAACGAGTCACTATAAACTATTCCCCCAACCCTGTGTCACCTTGTCTATAAACAAGTCCCCAACCGTGTGTCACCTTGTCTATAAACTAGAAACCGATGTTATATCTATGGCGCTGGGTATACAACATAAAATAAATAAAAGTTTTATACAACCAGTGGGGTGATGGGCTCCGCTGGAACTCTTCCAATGATGACAGTGGGTCATGCAAAAAGAATAAAAACAGACATAGTGTGATACAATTACTCACAATACATAATACACCACTAGACTAACACAAAACACTAAAAAACAAACGTGCTGTGACACAAGACTAAAGTAAAAAATCACATTTAATAAAATATCATTAAAAGTAAAGGTATCGTCTGCACAGCAGCCTCAGGTGTACAATGCCCGCTTACCAGACATGCATAGGGTACAAGAACCGTTACCTGCCTCGTTACCTGCTGCATCACCCGAACTGATCCCCAGCCCACCCTGCTGCTGCAGTCTCCGGTTGCGGTGGATGGCACACTGATCCGGTGAATGGCACACTGATCCGGTGAAACATCTGAGCATCCCGCAGAGAGCACTGACGCGCATCCAGGCAATACACACGGCAGCTTTTCCAAGCATACACCAGCCGGTGCACGCGGGCAGTGGAGGTCCGTGGTGGTACAGACGGCAGGGGATTCTCACGGAGCCCCAGCCAGACGCCAGCACACGTGGTGCAACTCAAATGAGAGGGGATACTCTCCGATTTATCCACTGCTTGTACCCTATGCATGTCTGGTAAGCGGGCATTGCACACCTGAGGCTGCTGTGCAGACGATACCTTTACTTTTAATGCTATTTTATTAAATGTGATTTTTTACTTTAGTCTTGTGTCTCAGCACATGTTTGTTTTTTAGTGTTTTGTGTTAGTCTAGTGGTGTATTATGTATTGTGAGTAATTGTATCACACTATGTCTGTTTTTATTCTTTTTGCATGACCCACTGTCATCATTGGAAGAGTTCCAGCGGAGCCCATCACCCCACTGGTTGTATAAAACTTTTATTTATTTTATGTTGTATACCCAGCGCCATAGATATAACATCGGTTTCTAGTCTCTTGTCCGACCTGGGGGGTCGGAGTTATATCACAGGCTGCGGGTTTCACCTTTCTGGATTAGCGCTACCATTTCTTTGTCTAGTACCTTGTCTATAAACGCCACGTCTTGCACCATCCCTAGCTCCTCCGGTGTGGGCGGTGCCACCGACACGATGAAGACGTTGATGCCGAATTCCCGGGCCACTATTCCAGCCTCCACAATGTTATCGGCGGGCCAGCCATCTATGAACACCACTACGACCTTGGGGATCCCCTTTCGCACCCCATTAGCTGTGCTGAAGAAACTCTGAGCCGTGTGCTTCAAAGCTTTGCCTGTGGGGTGAGGGGGGGGGGGGGAAGGAGGAGAGAGAGAGATGCTAGCCATGTGTTCAAGGGCACCACTATAAAGACCGGCAACACACCACCATCCAAAGAGCTGCCACAGTCTCCACACTTTATGGCACCTCCAATGTGCCCCTGCACTCTCCATAAATATAATATGTGTCCTGGTTGCACAAGTTTGTGTGTTTGATTCCAATATTGACTGTGTGTGACTGGTGACAGCTCACCAAGGGGGGGGGGGGGAGGAGGCTGGGGTGGTGTGTGTGATGTGTGATGTGTCAGTGTCTGTCAGCGTTTGATTGTGTATATACACAAAGTGTGTGTGTGTATCAGTGTATCAGTGTTTGTGTCTGTGTCTGTGTGTGTGTGTGTGTGTGTGTGTGTGTGTGTCTGCATAAGAACACAGCAGCTACAAATACAAAGGGGTACCATTATCACCCTCACTGCCAGGGGGGCAGCATGTTATATTGCTCTGCTGGAGCCTCTTGCAATAAGGGGTTAATATGTGTTTACTCTGCGACTCCCTTGGTCGCCTCTGTTCCCTGTCCGCAGTTCCCTTACCTGTGTTGGAGTTCCCCCCTCGGAAGCGGATTTCCTTCACAGCCAGCAGGACGTCTTTGGAAGATGTGAAGTTCTTCAGGTAGAATTCGGTCTTCGGCTGCTCGCTGCGAGAGACCAGCGGAGAGTGGAGATGTTAATACAAGGACAGTGACCTCACATCCTCACCTTCCAGCATCCCCTGTCCATCCACACCCTCACCTTCCAGCATCCCCTGTCCATCCACACCCTTACCTTCCAGCATCCCCTGTCCATCCACACCCTCACCTTCCAGCACCCCGTCTATCCACACCCTCACCTTCCAGCATCCCCTGTCCATCCACACCCTCACCTTCCAGCATCCCCTGTCCATCCACACCCTTACCTTCCAGCATCCCCTGTCCATCCACACCCTCACCTTCCAGCACCCCGTCTATCCACACCCTCACCTTCCAGCACCCCCTGTCCATCCACACCCTCACCTTCCAGCATCCCCTGTCCATCCACACCCTCACCTTCCAGCATCCCCTGTCCATCCACACCCTTACCTTCCAGCATCCCCTGTCCATCCACACCCTCACCTTCCAGCACCCCCTGTATCCACACCCTCACCTTCCAGCACCCCCTGTCCATCCACACCCTCACCTTCCAGCATCCCCTGTCCATCCACACCCTCACCTTCCAGCATCCCGTCCATCCACACCCTCACCTTCCAGCATCCCCTGTCCATCCACACCCTCACCTTCCAGCATCCCCTGTCCATCCACACCCTCACCTTCCAGCATCCCCTGTCCATTCACACCCTCACCTTCCAGCATCCCCTGTCCATTCACACCCTCACCTTCCAGCATCCCCTGTCCATCCACACCCTCACCTTCCAGCATCCCCTGTCCATCCACACCCTCACCTTCCAGCACCCCCTGTCCATTCACACCCTCACCTTCCAGCATCCCCTGTCCATCCACACCCTCACCTTCCAGCACCCCCTGTCCATTCACACCCTCACCTTCCAGCACCCCCTGTCCCTTCACACCCTCACCTTCCAGCATCCCCTGTCCATCCACACCCTCACCTTCCAGCACCCCCTGTCCATTCACACCCTCACCTTCCAGCATCCCCTGTCCATTCACACCCTCACCTTCCAGCACCCCCTGTCCATCCACACCCTCACCTTCCAGCATCCCCTGTCCATCCACACCCTCACCTTCCAGCATCCCCTGTCCATTCACACCCTCACCTTCCAGCATCCCCTGTCCATCCACACCCTCACCTTCCAGCATCCCCTGTCCATCCACACCCTCACCTTCCAGCATCCCCTGTCCATCCACACCCTCACCTTCCAGCATCCCCTGTCCATTCACACCCTCACCTTCCAGCATCCCGTCCATCCACACCCTCACCTTCCAGCACCCCGTCCATCCACACCCTCACCTTCCAGCATCCCCTGTCTATCCACACCCTCACCTTCCAGCATCCCGTCCATCCACACCCTCACCTTCCAGCATCCCCTGTCCATCCACACCCTCACCTTCCAGCACCCCCTGTCCATTCACACCCTCACCTTCCAGCACCCCCTCTCCATCCACACCCTCACCTTCCAGCATCCCCTGTCCATCCACACCCTCACCTTCCAGCACCCCCTGTCCATTCACACCCTCACCTTCCAGCACCCCCTGTCCATCCACACCCTCACCTTCCAGCATCCCCTGTCCATTCACACCCTCACCTTCCAGCACCCCCTGTCCATTCACACCCTCACCTTCCAGCACCCCCTGTCCATCCACACCCTCACCTTCCAGCATCCCCTGTCCATCCACACCCTCACCTTCCAGCATCCCCTGTCCATCCACACCCTCACCTTCCAGCATCCCCTGTCAATCCACACCCTCACCTTCCAGCATCCCCTGTCAATCCACACCCTCACCTTCCAGCACCCCCTGTCCATTCACACCCTCACCTTCCAGCAACCCCTGTCCATCCACACCCTCACCTTCCAGCACCCCCTGTCCATCCACACCCTCACCTTCCAGCATCCCGTCCATCCACACCCTCACCTTCCAGCACCCCGTCCATCCACACCCTCACCTTCCAGCATCCCCTGTCCATCCACACCCTCACCTTCCAGCATCCCCTGTCCATCCACACCCTCACCTTCCAGCATCCCCTGTCCATTCACACCCTCACCTTCCAGCATCCCCTGTCCATCCACACCCTCACCTTCCAGCATCCCCTGTCCATTCATACCCTCACCTTCCAGCACCCCCTGTCCATCCACACCCTCACCTTCCAGCATCCCGTCCATTCACACCCTCATCCCCCAGCTCACTAAGTCCACTCACACCCTCACCTCCCAGCACACCGTCCACTCACACCCTCACCTCCCAGCACACCGTCCACTCACACCCTGCCTTCTCAAACACTGTCACACACACATAGCCTTCTCCATCACTGTCACACACCCTACTTACCCCTTCACTGTCACACACACACACACACACACACACACACACACTGCCTTCTACATCAATGTCGCACACACCCTGCCTTCTCCATCACTGTCTCTCTCACTCACTCACACACACACACAGCCTTCTCCATCACTGTCTGTCTCTCACACACACACACACACACACACAGCCTTCTCCATCACTGTCTGTCTCTCACACACACACACACACACTGCCTTCTCCATCACTGTCTGTCTCTCACACACACACACACACACTGCCTTCTCCATCACTGTCTGTCTAACACACACACACACACACACACACACACACACACTGCCTTCTCCATCACTGTCTGTCTAACACACACACACACACACACACACACACACACACACACACACACACACACACACACACACTGCCTTCTCCATCACTGTCTGTCTCTCACACACACACACACACACTGCCTTCTCCATCACTGTCTGTCTAACACACACACACACACACACACACACACTGCCTTCTCCATCACTGTCTGTCTAACACACACACACACACACACACACACACACTGCCTTCTCCATCACTGTCTGTCTAACACACACACACACACACACACACACACACACACACACTGCCTTCTCTATCACTGTCAAACACACCCTCACCCCCAGCTTACTAAGTCTACTCACAGCCTCAACTCCCAGCACACCCGTACACTCACACCTGTGACGGTGAGGGGGTACCCAGGCCATTAATAAAGGTATTTGGCCCGGCTGGGGGCCCCTAAGCCATATTGGGAAAATGTAGATTGTCAGCTCTACAGCCCAGTAATGGCAAAATCACTGTGCATTCAATAAACATGTATGTGTGTCTCCCACCAGGTATAAGGTGGTGAGAATCATGTTGTGTCTAACTATGAAATGTATTACTGCAACAGTGTTTCCCTGTAACCGAGCGAAGAAAAAATGGTTTTAAAACCCAGCAGCTCCGCAGCACAGCGAACGGATTTTAGCTAGCTCCTGCTAGGAAGGTCCTAGGACGCTGAGATTTGCTGTGAGTGCTGGTCAGGTAAAATCATTAAAAAGGTTATAGCGCAATTTTTATAAAAGTATATAAAAAAATTGATGAATAAAAGTCCCCAAGGTTTAGATTTTTATTAAAGTAATGGTCAGAGGAAGTCATTCAGTATGGATAAAAATCCATTTGCATAGGAAAGAGGGAGCTTCCTCTAAGCTTCAAAGGACCAGTTTCAAAGACAGTCCAGGATATGGAGGTGTTAACCTTTTGTTAGCAAGGAAGAGAATTTCAAAGCCACCCTGGCATATGGTTGCTCTGCCCAGACTTTCAGGCACTGAGCCGGCAGGGGGTCTGGCATAACAAGTGGGGAAAAGATGGCATTTGTCACACATGCCCAGTTGCAATGCTGAAGCTCCCAGTGCCAGGCTACCCAGGACTGGCAGCTCTGGGATAAGTGGGAAATGTTGGTTCCCACGCAGAGGTTGGCTGCAGAGTTTAAAGATAGGAATGTTAACCCTATAAGAACCTGTGCAGCCCATCAGGAAGGAGATTCACCTAAGATTTATCATGCAGTGAAAGATCCATCCTGTAACCAGACTTAACATCGTAACTAGTTAGTGTATTTTTGGTTGTAATTGTAAATCAAGCTGTATATGTTCATTCTGTAAATAAATCACAATTTATTTTATCTCTTGCTTTGTTCATTCAAAGGATCCGGGTAATTAAGGTGTTAAAAGCATTAGTCTCCTGTGACAACACCTCCCAGCACACCCCACCACCCCACATCCACTCACACCCTCACCTCCCAGTACACCAAATTCACACACACCCTCACCTCCCAGCACACCCCGTCCACTCGCACCTACACATCCCGGGACACCCCATCCACCCTGCCCACTCACACCTCCAAGCACACCATGTCCACTCACACCCTAACCTCAAAGCACACACCATCCACTCACACCCTGCCTTCTCTATCACTGCACCCATACACACACCATGCCTGCCCATCACTGTCACACACACACACCCTGCCTTCTCCATCACTGACACACACACACACCATGCCTTCCCCATTACTGTCACACACACACACACACACACCCTGCCTTCTCCATCACTGTGTTACACACACACACACACACACACACACACACACCCTGCCTTCTCTATCACTGCACCCATACACACACCATGCCTCCCCATCACTGTCACACACACACACACCATGCCTTCCCCATCACTGTCACACACACACACCCTGCCTTCTCGATCACTGTGTTACACACACACACACCCTGCCTTCTCCATCACTGTGTTACACACACACACACACACCCTGCCTTCTTCATCACTGTCACACACACCCTGCCTTCTCCATCACTGGCCACACACACACACACACACACACACACACACACACACACACACACACACACACACACACACACACACACACACACACACACACACACACACACACACACACTGCCTTCCCCATTACTGTCACACATACACACCCTGCCTTCCCCATCACTGTCACACACACCCTGCCTTCTCCATCACTGACACACACACACCCTATCTTCTCCATCACTGACACACACACACCCTATCTTCTCCATCACTGACACACACACCATTCCTTCCCCCATCACTATCACAAACACACACCCTGCCTTCTCCATCACTGTGTTACACACACACACACCCTGTCTTCTCCATCACTGTCACACCCACACCCTGCCTTCACCATTACTGTCACAAACACCCTGCCTTTCCCATCACTGTCACAAACACACACACCCTACCTTCTCCATCACTGTCACACACACACACACACACACACACACACACACACCATGCCTTCCCCATCACTGTGTTACACACACACACCCTGCCTTCTCCATCACTGTCACACACCCTTCCTTCTCCATCACTGATACAGACACACCCTGTCTTCTCCATCACTGACACACACACACACACACACCATGCCTTCCCCATCACTGTCACAAACCCACACCATGCCTTCCCCATCACCGTCACACACACACACCATGCCTTCCCCATCACTGTCACACACACACAGATCCTGCCTTCTCCATCAATGTGTCACACACACACAGATCCTGCCTTCTCCATCAATGTGTTACACACACACGCCCTGCCTTCTCCATCACTGTCACACACACACACACACACACACACACACACACACACACACACACACACACACACACACACACACACACTGCCTTCTCCATCACTGTGTCACACACACACACACACACACACACACACACACACACACACACACACACACACACACACACACACACACACACACACACACACTGCCTTCTCCATCACTGTGTTACACACACACACCCTGCCTTCTCCATCACTGTCTCACACACATCCTGCCTTCTCCATCACTGGCCACACACACACACTCACACACACCCTGCCTTCCCCATCACTGTCACACACACACCCTGCCTTCTCCATCACTGTCACACACCCTTCCTTCTCCATCACTGATAGACACACCCTGTCTTCTCCATCACTGACACACACACACACACACACACACACACCATGCCTTCCCCATCACTGTCACACACACAGATCCTGCCTTCTCCATCACTGTGTCACACACACACACACACACAGATCCTGCCTTCTCCATCAATGTGTTACACACACACACGCCCTGCCTTCTCCATCACTGTCACACACACACACACAACCTGCCTTCACCATTACTGTCACACACACACCCATTGCCACCCCCATCATTGTCACACACACACACACACACACACACAAACTGCCTTCTCCATCACTGTCTCACACACACCCTGCCTTCTCCATTACTGTCTCACACACACCCTGCCTCTCCATCACTGTCACACACACCCTGCCTTCTCCATCACTGTCCACTCACTCCCCCAACTTACTAAGTCTACTCACAGCCTCACCTCCCAGCACACCCCGTCCACTCACACTCTGCCTCCCCCATTACTGTCACACACACACCCTGCCTTCCCCATCACTTTCACACACACACACACACACACACCCTGCCTTCCCCATCACTTTCACACACACACACACACGCCTTCTCCATCACGGTCACACACACACACACACCATGCCTCCCCCATCACTGTCACACACACGCCCACTCACACCCTCACCTCCCAGCACACCCCATCAACTCGCACCCTTACCTCCCAGGACACTCCATCCACCCCGTCAACTCACATCTCCAAGCACACCCCGTCCACTCACGCCCTCACCCACAACTCACCAAGTTCACTCAAACCCTCATCTCCAAGCACACCCCATCCACTCACACCCTGCCTTCTCTATCACTGCACCCATACACACACCATGCCTGCCCATCACTGTCACACACACACACACCCTGCCTTCTCCATCACTGACACACACACACACCATGCCTTCCCCATTACTGTCACACACACACACACACACACACACACACACACCCTGCCTTCTCCATCACTGTGTTACACACACACACACACACACACCCACCCTGCCTTCTCTATCACTGCACCCATACACACACCATGCCTCCCCATCACTGTCACACACACACACCATGCCTTCTCCATCACTGTGTTACACACACACACCCTGCCTTCTCCATCACTGTGTTACACACACACACACACACCCTGCCTTCTCCATCACTGTCACACACACCCTGCCTTCTCCATCACTGGCACACACACACACACACACACACACACACACACACACAATCACACACACACACACTGCCTTCCCCATTACTGTCACACATACACACCCTGCCTTCCCCATCACTGTCACACACACCCTATCTTCTCCATCACTGACACACACACACCCTATCTTCTCCATCACTGACACACACACCATTCCTTCCCCCATCACTATCACAAACACACACCCTGCCTTCTCCATCACTGTGTTACACACACACACACACACCCTGTCTTCTCCATCACTGTCACACCCACACCCTGCCTTCACCATTACTGTCACACACACCCTGCCTTTCCCATCACTGTCACAAACACACACACCCTACCTTCTCCATCACTGTCACACAC
The DNA here is from genome assembly GCF_040206685.1 of Ascaphus truei. Classification (NCBI taxonomy): domain Eukaryota; kingdom Metazoa; phylum Chordata; class Amphibia; order Anura; family Ascaphidae; genus Ascaphus; species Ascaphus truei. Next base: position 1,292,285 of record NC_134491.1, read on the forward strand.
ACACACACACACACACACACACACACACCATGCCTTCCCCATCACTGTGTTACACACACACACACCCTGCCTTCTCCATCACTGTCACACACCCTTCCTTCTCCATCACTGATACAGACACACCCTGTCTTTTCCATCACTGACACACACACACACACACACACACCATGCCTTCCCCATCACTGTCACAAACACACACCATGCCTTCCCCATCACCGTCACACACACACACCATGCCTTCCCCATCACTGTCACACACACACAGATCCTGCCTTCTCCATCAATGTGTCACACACACACAGATCCTGCCTTCTCCATCAATGTATTACACACACACGCCCTGCCTTCTCCATCACTGTCACAAACACACACACACACACACACACACACACACACACACACACACACACTGCCTTCTCCATCACTGTGTCACACACACACACACACACACACACACACACACACACACACACTGCCTTCTCCATCACTGTGTTACACACACACACCCTGCCTTCTCCATCACTGTCTCACACACATCCTGCCTTCTCCATCACTGGCCACACACACACACTCACACACACCCTGCCTTCCCCATCACTGCCACACACACACCCTGCCTTCTCCATCACTGTCACACACCCTTCCTTCTCCATCACTGATACAGACACACCCTGTCTTCTCCATCACTGACACACACACACACACACACACACACACACACACACACCATGCCTTCCCCATCACCGTCACACACATACACAGCATGCCTTCCCCATCACTGTCACACACACACAGATCCTGCCTTCTCCATCACTGTGTCACACACACACACACACAGATCCTGCCTTCTCCATCAATGTGTTACACACACACACGCCCTGCCTTCTCCATCACTGTCACACACACACACACACAACCTGCCTTCACCATTACTGTCACACACACACCCATTGCCACCCCCATCATTGTCACACACACACACACACACACAAACTGCCTTCTCCATCACTGTCTCACACACACCCTGCCTTCTCCATTACTGTCTCACACACACCCTGCCTCTCCATCACTGTCACACACACCCTGCCTTCTCCATCACTGTCCACTCACTCCCCCAACTTACTAAGTCTACTCACAGCCTCACCTCCCAGCACACCCCGTCCACTCACACTCTGCCTCCCCCATTACTGTCACACACACACCCTGCCTTCCCCATCACTTTCACACACACACACACACACACACCCTGCCTTCTCCATCACTTTCACACACACACACACACGCCTTCTCCATCACGGTCACACACACACACACCATGCCTCCCCCATCACTGTCACACACACGCCCACTCACACCCTCACCTCCCAGCACACCCCATCAACTCGCACCCTTACCTCCCAGGACACTCCATCCACCCCGTCAACTCACATCTCCAAGCACACCCCGTCCACTCACGCCCTCACCCACAGCTCACCAAGTTCACTCAAACCCTCATCTCCAAGCACACCCCATCCACTCACACCCTGCCTTCTCTATCACTGTCACCCATACACACACCCTGCCTCCCCCATCACTGTCACACACCCTGCCTTCCCCATCACTGTCACACACACCCTGCCTTCTCCATCACTGACACACACACACACACACACACACACCATGCATTCCCCATCACCGTCACACACACCATGCTTTCTCCATCACGGTCACACACACACACACACACACACACACACACACACACACACAAACACACGCCTTCCCCATCACTGTCACACACCCTGCCTTCTCCATCACTGTCCACTCACACCCCCAACTTACTAAGTTTACTCACAGCCTCACCTCCCAGCACACCCCATCCACTCACACCCTGCCTTCTCCATCACTGTCACACACACACCATGCCTCCCCCATCACTGTCACACACACGCCCACTCACACCCTCACCTCCCAGCACACCCCGTCAACTCGCACCCTTACCTTCCAGGACACTCCATCCACCCCGTCAACTCACATCTCCAAGCACACCCCGTCCACAGCTCACCAAGTTCACTCACACCCTCATCTCCAAGCACACCCAATCCACTCACACCCTGTCACCCATACACACACCCTGCCTCCCCCATCCCTGTCACACACCCTGCCTTCTCCATCACTTTCACACACACACACACACACACACACACCCTGCCTCCCCCATCCCTGTCACACACCCTGCCTTCTCCATCACTGACACACACACACACACAAACACGCCTTCCCCATCACTGTCACACACACCCTGCCTTCTCCAGCACTGTCACACACCCTGCCTTCTCCATCACTGACACACACACACCATGCCTTCTCCATCACCGTCACACACACCATGCCTTCTCCATCACTGTCACACACACCCTGCACCCTGCCTTCTCCATCACGGTCACACACACACACCCTGCCTTCTCCATCACTGTCACACACACACACACACAAACACGCCTTCTCCATCACTGTCACACACACCCTGCCTTCTCCATCACCGTCACACACCATGCCTCCCCATCACGGTCACAAACACACACCCTGCCTTCTCCATCACGGTCACACACACACACCCTGCCTTCTCCATCACGGTCACACACACACACCCTGCCTTCTCCATCATGGTCACACACACACACACACACACACACCCTGCCTTCTCCATCATGGTCACACACACACACACACACACACACACACACACACACACACACACACACACTGCCTTCTCCATCACTGTCCACTCACATCCCCAACTTACTAAGTCTACTCACAGCCTCACCTCCCAGCACACCCCGTCCACTCACACCCTCACCTCCCAGCACACCCATCCACTCTCACCTCCCAGCACACCCCATCCACTCACACCCCACCACACTCACTCACACCCTCACCTTCCAGCTCAACAAGTTCACTCACACCCTTACCTCCCAGCACACCCGGTCCACTCAGACCCTCACCTCCAAGCACACCCCATCCACTCAAACCCTGCCTTCTCCATCACTGTCACCCATACACATACCCTGCCTCCCCCATTACGGTCACACACACACACACCCTGCCCTCCCCATCACTGTGACACACACACACACACACACACACACCCTGCCTTCTCCATCACTGCCACACACACTGCCTTCCACATCACTGTCACACACACACTGCCTTCTCCATCACTGTCACACACACACCCTGCCTGCCCCATCACTATCACACACACACACCCTGCCTCCCCCATCACTGTCACACACACACACACACTGCCTTCTCCATCACTGTCACACACACCCTGCCTGCCCCATCACTATCACACACACACACCCTGCCTCCCCCATCACTGTCACACACACACACACACACACACACACACACACACACACACACACACACACACACTGCCTTCTCCATCACTATCACACACACACACCCTGCCTCCCCCATCACTGTCACACACACACTGCCTTCTCCATCACTGAACACAATAGGGTATGCTGCACACCAAATTGAAAAAACGAATACATACATTCCCCCGGTGCTGCTGGTTCAAGGAGAGCCTGTCAGGATTATTCCAAGGCAATACTCAGAAAAAAAGGTGATCCAACGGTCTACGGCTTTGATATCAAGAAAATGTATTAGTGCCACACTTAGTGTTGCACTAATAAATTTTCTTGATATCAAATCCGTTGGATCACCTTTTTTCTCCATCACACACACACACACACACACACACACACACACACACACACACACACACACACACACACACACACACACACACACACACACACACACACACACACACACACACTTCTTCATAACTGTCACACACACACACCCTTCTTCATAACTGTCACACACACACCCTGCCTTCTACATCTCACTGTCACACACACATACATACATACACACACCCTGCCTTCCCCATCACCGTCCACTCACACACTCACCCCCCAGCACACCCCGTCCACTCACACCCTCACCTCCCAGCACACTAAGTTCACTCACCCTCACCTCCCAGCACACTCGTCCACTCACACTACCCAGCACACCCCGTCCACTCACACCCTGCCTTCTCCATCACCGTCACACACCATGCCTCCCCATCACGGTCACAAACACACACCCTGCCTTCTCCATCACGGTCACACACACACACCCTGCCTTCTCCATCACGGTCACACACACACACCCTGCCTTCTCCATCATGGTCACACACACACACACACACACACACCCTGCCTTCTCCATCATGGTCACACACACACACACACACACACACACACACACACACTGCCTTCTCCATCACTGTCCACTCACATCCCCAACTTACTAAGTCTACTCACAGCCTCACCTCCCAGCACACCCCGTCCACTCACACCCTCACCTCCCAGCACACCCATCCACTCTCACCTCCCAGCACACCCCATCCACTCACACCCCACCACACTCACTCACACCCTCACCTTCCAGCTCAACAAGTTCACTCACACCCTTACCTCCCAGCACACCCGGTCCACTCAGACCCTCACCTCCAAGCACACCCCATCCACTCAAACCCTGCCTTCTCCATCACTGTCACCCATACACATACCCTGCCTCCCCCATTACGGTCACACACACACACACCCTGCCCTCCCCATCACTGTGACACACACACACACACACACACACACCCTGCCTTCTCCATCACTGCCACACACACTGCCTTCCACATCACTGTCACACACACACTGCCTTCTCCATCACTGTCACACACACACCCTGCCTGCCCCATCACTATCACACACACACACCCTGCCTCCCCCATCACTGTCACACACACACACACACTGCCTTCTCCATCACTGTCACACACACCCTGCCTGCCCCATCACTATCACACACACACACCCTGCCTCCCCCATCACTGTCACACACACACACACACACACACACACACACACACACACACACACTGCCTTCTCCATCACTATCACACACACACACCCTGCCTCCCCCATCACTGTCACACACACACTGCCTTCTCCATCACTGAACACAATAGGGTATGCTGCACACCAAATTGAAAAAACGAATACATACATTCCCCCGGTGCTGCTGGTTCAAGGAGAGCCTGTCAGGATTATTCCAAGGCAATACTCAGAAAAAAAGGTGATCCAACGGTCTACGGCTTTGATATCAAGAAAATGTATTAGTGCCACACTTAGTGTTGCACTAATAAATTTTCTTGATATCAAATCCGTTGGATCACCTTTTTTCTCCATCACACACACACACACACACACACACACACACACACACACACACACACACACACACACACACACACACACACACACACTTCTTCATAACTGTCACACACACACACCCTTCTTCATAACTGTCACACACACACCCTGCCTTCTACATCTCACTGTCACACACACATACATACATACACACACCCTGCCTTCCCCATCACCGTCCACTCACACACTCACCCCCCAGCACACCCCGTCCACTCACACCCTCACCTCCCAGCACACTAAGTTCACTCACCCTCACCTCCCAGCACACTCGTCCACTCACACTACCCAGCACACCCCGTCCACTCACACCCTGCCTTCTCCATCACTGTCACACTCACACACCCTGCCTTCTCCATCACTGTCACACACCCTGGCTTCTTCATCACTGCACACACACACACCCTGCCTTCCCCATCACTGTCACACACACACACCCTGCCTTCTCCATCACTGTCACACACACGCACACACTGCCTTCTCCATCACTGACACACACACACCCTGCCTTCTCCATCACTGTCACACACACACACCCTGCCTTCTCCATCACTGTCACACACACGCACACACGCCCTGCCTTCTCCATCACTGACACACACACACCCTGCCTTCCCCATCATTGTCACACACACACACCCTGCCTTCCCCATCACGGTCACACACGCCCTGTCTTCCCCTTCATTGTCACACACACCCTGCCTTCCCCATCACGGTCACACACGCCCTGCCTTCCCCATCATTGTCACACACACACACCCTGCCTTCCCCATCACGGTCACACACGCCCTGCCTTCCCCATCATTGTCACACACACACACCCTACCTTCCCCATCATTGTCACACACACCCTGCCTTCCCCATCACTGTCACACACACACCCACACACCCTGCCTTCTCCATCACTGTCACACCCACACACCCTGCCTTCCCCATCACGGTCACACACGCCCTGCCTTCCCCATCATTGTCACACACACACACACACCCTGCCTTCCCCATCATGGTCACACACGCCCTGCCTTCCCCATCACTGTCACACACCCTGCCTTCCCCATCATTGTCACACACACACCCCCTGCCTTCCCCATCACGGTCACACACGCCCTGCCTTCCCCATCATTGTCACACACACACACACCCTGCCTTCCCCATCACGGTCACACACGAACTGCCTTCCCCATCATTGTCACACACACACACCCTGCCTTCCCGATCACGGTCACACACGCCCTGCCTTCCCCATCATTGTCACACACACACACACACACGCCCTGCCTCCCCATCATTGTCACACACACACCCTGCCTTCCCGATCACGGTCACACACGCCCTGCCTCCCCATCATTGTCACACACACACACACCCTGCCTTCTCCATCACTGTCCACTCACATCCCCAACTTACTAAGTCTACTCACAGCCTCACCTCCCAGCACACCCCGTCCACTCACACCCTCACCTCCCAGCACACCCATCCACTCTCACCTCCCAGCACACCCCATCCACTCACACCCCACCACACTCACTCACACCCTCACCTTCCAGCTCAACAAGTTCACTCACACCCTTACCTCCCAGCACACCCGTCCACTCAGACCCTCACCTCCAAGCACACCCCATCCACTCAAACCCTGCCTTCTCCATCACTGTCACCCATACACATACCCTGCCTCCCCCATTACGGTCACACACACACACACCCTGCCCTCCCCATCACTGTGACACACACACACACACACACACACACACACACACACACACACACCCTGCCTTCTCCATCACTGCCACACACACTGCCTTCCACATCACTGTCACACACACACACTGCCTTCTTCATCACTGTCACACACACACCCTGCCTGCCACATCACTATCACACACACACACCCTGCCTCCCCCATCACTGTCACACACACACACACACACACACACACACACACACACTGCCTTCTCCATCACTGTCACACACACCCTGCCTGCCCCATCACTATCACACACACACACCCTGCCTCCCCCATCACTGTCACACACACACACACACACTGCCTTCTCCATCACTGAACACAATAGGGTATGCTGCATACCAAATTGAAAAAACGAATACATACATTCCACTGGTGCTGCTGGTTCAAGGAGAACCTGTCAGGATTATTCCAAGGCAATACTCAGAAAAAAAGGTGATGCAACGGTCTACGGCTTTGATATCAAGAAAATGTATTAGTGCCACACTTAGTGTTGCACTAATAAATTTTCTTGATATCAAATCCGTTGGATCACCTTTTTTCTCCATCACACACACACACACACACACACACACACACACACACACACACACACACACACACCCTTCTTCATACTGTAACTGTCACACACACACCCTGCCTTCTACATCTCACTGTCACACACACATACATACATACATACACACACCCTGCCTTCCCCATCACCGTCCACTCACACACTCACCCCCCAGCACACCCCGTCCACTCACACCCTCACCTCCCAGCGCACTAAGTTCACTCACCCTCACCTCCCAGCACACTCGTCCACTCACACTACCCAGCACACCCCGTCCACTCACACCCTGCCTTCTCCATCACTGTCACACTCACACACCCTTCCTTCTCCATCACTGTCACACACCCTGGCTTCTTCATCACTGCACACACACACACCCTGCCTTCCCCATCACTGTCACACACACACACCCTGCCTTCTCCATCACTGTCACACACACGCACACACACTGCCTTCTCCATCACTGACACACACACACCCTGCCTTCTCCATCACTGTCACACACACACACCCTGCCTTCCCCATCACTGTCACACACACCCTGCCTTCTCCATCACTGTCACACACACGCACACACACTGCCTTCTCCATCACTGACACACACACACCCTGCCTTCTCCATCACTGTCACACACACACACCCTGCCTTCCCCATCACGGTCACACACGCCCTGTCTTCCCCTTCATTGTCACACACACCCTGCCTTCCCCATCACGGTCACACACGCCCTGCCTTCCCCATCATTGTCACACACACACACCCTGCCTTCCCCATCACGGTCACACACGCCCTGCCTTCCCCATCATTGTCACACACACACACCCTACCTTCCCCATCATTGTCACACACACCCTGCCTTCCCCATCACGGTCACACACGCCCTGCCTTCCCCATCACTGTCACACACACACCCACACACCCTGCCTTCTCCATCACTGTCACACCCACACACCCTGCCTTCCCCATCACGGTCACACATGCCCTGCCTTCCCCATCATTGTCACACACACACACACACACACACCCTGCCTTCCCCATCATGGTCACACACGCCCTGCCTTCCCCATCATTGTCACACACACCCTGCCTTCCCCATCATGGTCACACACGCCCTGCCTTCCCCATCACTGTCACACACCCTGCCTTCCCCATCATTGTCACACACACACCCCCTGCCTTCCCCATCACGGTCACACACGCCCTGCCTTCCCCATCATTGTCACACACACACACCCTGCCTTCCCCATCACGGTCACACACGAACTGCCTTCCCCATCATTATCACACACACACACCCTGCCTTCCCGATCACGGTCACACACGCCCTGCCTTCCCCATCATTGTCACACACACACACGCCCTGCCTCCCCATCATTGTCACACACACACCCTGCCTTCCCGATCACGGTCACACACGCCCTGCCTCCCCATCATTGTCACACACACACACACCCTGCCTTCCCGATCACGGACACACACACCCTGCCTCCCCCATCACTGTCACACACACACACACACACACACACACACACACTGCCTTCTCCATCACTATCACACACACACACCCTGCCTCCCCCATCACTGTCACACACACACTGCCTTCTCCATCACTGAACACAATAGGGTATGCTGCACACCAAATTGAAAAAACGAATACATACATTCCCCCGGTGCTGCTGGTTCAAGGAGAGCCTGTCAGGATTATTCCAAGGCAATACTCAGAAAAAAAGGTGATCCAACGGTCTACGGCTTTGATATCAAGAAAATGTATTAGTGCCACACTTAGTGTTGCACTAATAAATTTTCTTGATATCAAATCCGTTGGATCACCTTTTTTCTCCATCACACACACACACACACACACACACACACACACACACACACACACACACACACACACTTCTTCATAACTGTCACACACACACACCCTTCTTCATAACTGTCACACACACACCCTGCCTTCTACATCTCACTGTCACACACACATACATACATACACACACCCTGCCTTCCCCATCACCGTCCACTCACACACTCACCCCCCAGCACACCCCGTCCACTCACACCCTCACCTCCCAGCACACTAAGTTCACTCACCCTCACCTCCCAGCACACTCGTCCACTCACACTACCCAGCACACCCCGTCCACTCACACCCTGCCTTCTCCATCACTGTCACACTCACACACCCTTCCTTCTCCATCACTGTCACACACCCTGGCTTCTTCATCACTGCACACACACACACCCTGCCTTCCCCATCACTGTCACACACACACTGCCTTCTCCATCACTGACACACACACACCCTGCCTTCTCCATCACTGTCACACACACACACCCTGCCTTCTCCATCACTGTCACACACACGCACACACGCCCTGCCTTCTCCATCACTGACACACACACACCCTGCCTTCCCCATCATTGTCACACACACACACCCTGCCTTCCCCATCACGGTCACACACGCCCTGTCTTCCCCTTCATTGTCACACACACCCTGCCTTCCCCATCACGGTCACACACGCCCTGCCTTCCCCATCATTGTCACACACACACACCCTGCCTTCCCCATCACGGTCACACACGCCCTGCCTTCCCCATCATTGTCACACACACACACCCTACCTTCCCCATCATTGTCACACACACCCTGCCTTCCCCATCACTGTCACACACACACCCACACACCCTGCCTTCTCCATCACTGTCACACCCACACACCCTGCCTTCCCCATCACGGTCACACACGCCCTGCCTTCCCCATCATTGTCACACACACACACACACCCTGCCTTCCCCATCATGGTCACACACGCCCTGCCTTCCCCATCACTGTCACACACCCTGCCTTCCCCATCATTGTCACACACACACCCCCTGCCTTCCCCATCACGGTCACACACGCCCTGCCTTCCCCATCATTGTCACACACACACACACCCTGCCTTCCCCATCACGGTCACACACGAACTGCCTTCCCCATCATTGTCACACACACACACCCTGCCTTCCCGATCACGGTCACACACGCCCTGCCTTCCCCATCATTGTCACACACACACACACACACGCCCTGCCTCCCCATCATTGTCACACACACACCCTGCCTTCCCGATCACGGTCACACACGCCCTGCCTCCCCATCATTGTCACACACACACACACCCTGCCTTCTCCATCACTGTCCACTCACATCCCCAACTTACTAAGTCTACTCACAGCCTCACCTCCCAGCACACCCCGTCCACTCACACCCTCACCTCCCAGCACACCCATCCACTCTCACCTCCCAGCACACCCCATCCACTCACACCCCACCACACTCACTCACACCCTCACCTTCCAGCTCAACAAGTTCACTCACACCCTTACCTCCCAGCACACCCGTCCACTCAGACCCTCACCTCCAAGCACACCCCATCCACTCAAACCCTGCCTTCTCCATCACTGTCACCCATACACATACCCTGCCTCCCCCATTACGGTCACACACACACACACCCTGCCCTCCCCATCACTGTGACACACACACACACACACACACACACACACACACACCCTGCCTTCTCCATCACTGCCACACACACTGCCTTCCACATCACTGTCACACACACACACTGCCTTCTTCATCACTGTCACACACACACCCTGCCTGCCACATCACTATCACACACACACACCCTGCCTCCCCCATCACTGTCACACACACACACACACACACACACACACACACACACACACACACACACACACACACACACACACACACACTGCCTTCTCCATCACTGTCACACACACCCTGCCTGCCCCATCACTATCACACACACACACCCTGCCTCCCCCATCACTGTCACACACACACACACACTGCCTTCTCCATCACTGAACACAATAGGGTATGCTGCATACCAAATTGAAAAAACGAATACATACATTCCACTGGTGCTGCTGGTTCAAGGAGAACCTGTCAGGATTATTCCAAGGCAATACTCAGAAAAAAAGGTGATCCAACGGTCTACGGCTTTGATATCAAGAAAATGTATTAGTGCCACACTTAGTGTTGCACTAATAAATTTTCTTGATATCAAATCCGTTGGATCACCTTTTTTCTCAATCACACACACACACACACACACACACACACACACACACACACACACACACACACACCCTTCTTCATACTGTAACTGTCACACACACACCCTGCCTTCTACATCTCACTGTCACACACACATACATACATACATACACACACCCTGCCTTCCCCATCACCGTCCACTCACACACTCACCCCCCAGCACACCCCGTCCACTCACACCCTCACCTCCCAGCGCACTAAGTTCACTCACCCTCACCTCCCAGCACACTCGTCCACTCACACTACCCAGCACACCCCGTCCACTCACACCCTGCCTTCTCCATCACTGTCACACTCACACACCCTTCCTTCTCCATCACTGTCACACACCCTGGCTTCTTCATCACTGCACACACACACACCCTGCCTTCCCCATCACTGTCACACACACACACCCTGCCTTCTCCATCACTGTCACACACACGCACACACACTGCCTTCTCCATCACTGACACACACACACCCTGCCTTCTCCATCACTGTCACACACACACCCTGCCTTCCCCATCACTGTCACACACACCCTGCCTTCTCCATCACTGTCACACACACGCACACACACTGCCTTCTCCATCACTGACACACACACACCCTGCCTTCTCCATCACTGTCACACACACACACCCTGCCTTCCCCATCACGGTCACACACGCCCTGTCTTCCCCTTCATTGTCACACACACCCTGCCTTCCCCATCACGGTCACACACGCCCTGCCTTCCCCATCATTGTCACACACACACACCCTGCCTTCCCCATCACGGTCACACACGCCCTGCCTTCCCCATCATTGTCACACACACACACCCTACCTTCCCCATCATTGTCACACACACCCTGCCTTCCCCATCACGGTCACACACGCCCTGCCTTCCCCATCACTGTCACACACACACCCACACACCCTGCCTTCTCCATCACTGTCACACCCACACACCCTGCCTTCCCCATCACGGTCACACATGCCCTGCCTTCCCCATCATTGTCACACACACACACACACACACACCCTGCCTTCCCCATCATGGTCACACACGCCCTGCCTTCCCCATCATTGTCACACACACCCTGCCTTCCCCATCATGGTCACACACGCCCTGCCTTCCCCATCACTGTCACACACCCTGCCTTCCCCATCATTGTCACACACACACCCCCTGCCTTCCCCATCACGGTCACACACGCCCTGCCTTCCCCATCATTGTCACACACACACACCCTGCCTTCCCCATCACGGTCACACACGAACTGCCTTCCCCATCATTATCACACACACACACCCTGCCTTCCCGATCACGGTCACACACGCCCTGCCTTCCCCATCATTGTCACACACACACACGCCCTGCCTCCCCATCATTGTCACACACACACCCTGCCTTCCCGATCACGGTCACACACGCCCTGCCTCCCCATCATTGTCACACACACACACACCCTGCCTTCCCGATCACGGTCACACACGCCCTGCCTCCCCATCATTGTCACACACACACACGCCCTGCCTCCCCATCATTGTCACACACACACACACCCTGCCTTCCCCATCACTGTCACACTCACACACCCTTCCTTCTCCATCACTGTCACACACCCTGGCTTCTTCATCACTGCACACACACACACACACACACACACACACACACACACCCTGCCTTCCCCATCACTGTCACACACACACTCCCTGCCTTCTCCATCACTGTCACACACACGCACACACACTGCCTTCTCCATCACTGTCACACACACACACCCTGCCTTCCCCATCACGGTCACACACGCCCTGTCTTCCCCTTCATTGTCACACACACCCTGCCTTCCCCATCACGGTCACACACGCCCTGCCTTCCCCATCATTGTCACACACACACACACCCTGCCTTCCCCATCACGGTCACACACGCCCTGCCTTCCCCATCATTGTCACACACACACACCCTACCTTCCCCATCATTGTCACACACACCCTGCCTTCCCCATCACGGTCACACACGCCCTGCCTTCCCCATCACTGTCACACACACACCCACACACCCTGCCTTCTCCATCACTGTCACACCCACACACCCTGCCTTCCCCATCACGGTCACACACGCCCTGCCTTCCCCATCACTGTCACACACACACCCACACACCCTGCCTTCTCCATCACTGTCACACACACACACCCTGCCTTCCCGATCACGGTCACACACGCCCTGCCTTCCCCATCATTGTCACACACACACACGCCCTGCCTCCCCATCATTGTCACACACACACCCTGCCTTCCCGATCACGGTCACACACGCCCTGCCTCCCCATCATTGTCACACACACACACACCCTGCCTTCCCGATCACGGTCACACACGCCCTGCCTCCCCATCATTGTCACACACACACACACCCTGCCTTCCCCATCACGGTCACACACGCCCTGCCTTCTCCATCACTGTCACACCCACACACCCTGCCTTCCCGATCACGGTCACACACGCCCTGCCTTCCCCATCATTGTCACACACACACACGCCCTGCCTCCCCATCATTGTCACACACACACCCTGCCTTCCCGATCACGGTCACACACGCCCTGCCTTCCCCATCATTGTCACACACACACCCCCTGCCTTCCCCATCACGGTCACACACGCTCTGCCTTCCCCATCATTGTCACACACACACACACCCTGCCTTCCCCATCACGGTCACACACTCCCTGCCTTCTCCATCACTGTCACACCCACACACCCTGCCTTCCCGATCACGGTCACACACGCCCTGCCTCCCCACCATTGTCACACACACACACACCCTGCCTTCCCGATCACGGTCACACACGCCCTGCCTCCCCATCATTGTCACACACACACACACCCTGCCTCCCCATCATTGTCACACACACACCCTGCCTTCCCCATCACGGTCACACGGTCACACACGCCCTGCCTCCCCATCATTGTCACACACACACACACCCTGCCTCCCCATCATTGTCACACACACACACCCTGCCTTCCCCATCACGGTCACACGGTCACACACGCCCTGCCTTCCCCATCACTGTCACACACACGCCCTGCCTTCCCTATCACACACCATGCGGCGTCGCGATGTGTCACACCAAGCCTATGAATCATGGTACGTGAAGTTGCAGAGGCCCCGTGCGGTCCCCGGCATTTCATTTAAATGCCTTGGGAAAGAGCGCGGGGCCTCTGTAACTGCCGTGCCCCCCCCCCCCCAGAAATACCGCCGCGCCCCCCAGTTTGCGCACCCCTGCATTCGAGGGTATATAAGAACACACTTTAGGATAGTGAGTAGTGGTCACCCAGGACTAAATGCATCGCTGACCAGGTACCTCGCCTGCACCACGCCCACGTGGGGTCCGTCCCGGCCAATCTCCAGCGTCAGGGCCACTTTGCTCACAAAATTCTTCTGCAGGTTAAAGCGGCGATGCCCGATGCTGGTGCTGCCGTCGATGAGGAAGGCGACTTCAGCCTTACAGTCTGTAGATAAAGTGGGGCAGAGTGGGGCAGGAGAGAAAGGCGAGAGGGGAAGAGAAGGGCAGGGGAGGAGTGTGTGGAGAGAAGGGCGAGAAAGGAGAGGGGAAAAGAGAAGGGTAGGGGAGGGAGGAGAGTGTGGAGTGTAGGGCGAGGAGGGAGGAGAGAAGGGCGAGAGAGGGAGGAGTGTGTGGCGAGAAGGGCGAGAGAGGAGAGGGGAAGAGAAGGGCAGGGGAGGGAGGAGAGTGTGCAGGGGAGGGAGGAGAGTGTGGAGAGAAGGGCAAGAGAGGAGAGGGGAAAATAGAAGGGTAGGGGAGGGAGGAGAGTGTGGAGAGAAGGGCGAGGAGGGAGGAGAGAAGGGCGAGAGAGGGAGGAGTGTGTGGCGAGAAGGGCGAGAGAGGAGAGGGGAAGAGAAGGGCAGGGGAGGGAGGAGAGTGTGCAGGGGAGGGAGGAGAGTGTGCATGGGAGGGAGGAGAGTGTGGAGAGAAGGGCAAGAGAGGAGAGGGGAAAATAGAAGGGATGGGGAGGGAGGAGAGTAAGGCGAGGAGGGAGGAGAGAAGGTCGAGAGAGGGAGGAGTGTGTGGCGAGAAGGGCGAGAGAGGAGAGGGGAAGAGAAGGGCAGGGGAGGGAGGAGAGTGTGCATGGGAGGGAGGAGAGTGTGGAGAGAAGGGCAAGAGAGGAGAGGGGAAAATAGAAGGGATGGGGAGGGAGGAGAGTGTGGAGAGTAAGGCGAGGAGGGAGGAGAGAAGGTCGAGAGAGGGAGGAGTGTGTGGCGAGAAGGGCGAGAGAGGAGAGGGGAAGAGAAGGGCAGGGGAGGGAGGAGAGTGTGCAGGGGAGGGAGGAGAGTGTGGAGAGAAGGGCAAGAGAGGAGAGGGGAAAATAGAAGGGTAGGGGAGGGAGGAGAGTGTGGAGAGAAGGGCGAGGAGGGAGGAGAGAAGGGCGAGAGAGGGAGGAGTGTGTGGCGAGAAGGGCGAGAGAGGAGAGGGGAAGAGAAGGGCAGGGGAGGGAGGAGAGTGTGCAGGGGAGGGAGGAGAGTGTGCATGGGAGGGAGGAGAGTGTGGAGAGAAGGGCAAGAGAGGAGAGGGGAAAATAGAAGGGATGGGGAGGGAGGAGAGTGTGGAGAGTAAGGCGAGGAGGGAGGAGAGAAGGTCGAGAGAGGGAGGAGTGTGTGGCGAGAAGGGCGAGAGAGGAGAGGGGAAGAGAAGGGCAGGGGAGAGAGGAGAGTGTGCAGGGGAGGGAGGAGAGTGTGGAGAGAAGGGCAAGAGAGGAGAGGGGAAAATAGAAGGGTAGGGGAGGGAGGAGAGAAGGGCGAGGAGGGTGGAGAGAAAGACGAGGGAGGAGAGAAGGGCGAGAGAGGGAGGAGAGAAGGGCGAGAGAAGGGCGGGAGAGGGAGGAGAGAAGGGCGAGAGAAGGGCGGGAGAGGGAGGAGAGAGGTATGAATGGAGTAGAATTGCCACTTGAGAAACCACATAGCCCCATCTCATAGTCCCAGCTTTCTGTTGGGAATGTAGAGGAAGGTGCACAGATAGATTTGGGTGTTTTTGGAAACGCTCCTTGCTCTCTGTCTCCCATGAAAAAACAAAACAAAAAGGACCCCTGACATCTACAAAACTCCTGTAACAACCTGGGAGTCGCCGCCCTCGGCGTGCTCCCCACTCACCGCAGCTCCGCCGGGTCCTCCCGCGCCACGCAAGCAGCCTCCCTCCAGGACGCCGATTGCCGCCCCACTTGGGCGCGTGCGCGCCCGCCAGTGTCCCTCTTCTAGTGCCGATCCTGGGGGCATGCCCGGTCACGCGCCCGCAAGCGCAGCCACACGGAGGCGCGGCCACACGGTGGCGCACCAGCCTCTTAAAGGCACAATACCCCAAACTATTGCTGCAATCAAATGCAGCCTTACTACTGGGCTCTATTGCTCCTCCCCCAGGAGCCCTTCTGGACCTATCCCTGCCGCAGCCTGGCCAATCCACACCCCCCCACCTTGCTACTCTGCCATTGGATCCTCTCACCTATATATACCCTGCGGTCACTGACTCGTCGGCTGAGCATAGAACCAGTTGTTCTCATCACTCTCTGCCTCCCTAGTCCTGTCTTGTTTTGCAGTCTTCCTTGTGTACCGAACCGGCTTCCTCTTCGACTCTCCGCACCTCTGGCATCCCGAACTTGGCATACGGCAATACGACTCTCCGCACCTCTGGCACCCCAAACTTGGCATACGGCAATACGACTCTCCGCACCTCTGGCACCCCAAACTTGGCATACGGCAATACGACTCTCCGCACCTCTGGCACCACGAACCCGGCAAACGGTAAAACAATTACGTCTCTCTCTCTCTAACCCCTGACTTGGCTAACAGTACCCACTACTATCCGTACCTCTCCTGCCTCGGCCCGGACATCCAGACCATTCTACTCTCGTGCCCCCGTGGCTGTGGGTGGCGTTATATCCTTTCCCACCTCAGCACCGTGGTCCCGCCTCGTTTGTGGTGAGCACTACCTGACAACTCCCCTCTCTCGGTGCTTCTGCCCTTAATCTCCCCCAGTTCTCTCTCCTGAGACCCCACAGATCAGTATCCGGGGGTTTCACAAAGAGTCTGCGGTGCCACCTTTGGCGATAATCCCAGATCCCGTCCTGACCCCACAGAGCGGTTCTCCGGTTCCCCTGTGTCGCGCTGTACCTTTGTTCCCGGGTTTCTTCTCTGGGGTTTTCTTGTGACGTTTGGCTGCAGAAACCAAACAAGAAGAATATTATGTACACACACACACACACTTTTAGCCACTAATCCCTGCCTTGTAGAGTTTACAATCTAATTTTTTGTGTATATGGCGTAGGGGTCATAGTCATAAGGATATGTCGCTGGGATTTTAAAATATAGCCGTTTAACTCCCTGAATGCCAGAGGCTTTACACTGCTATTGGAGACGGGAAAGGGGCCCTCACTTGCAGGGATTGGGTTTGGGAAATAAAGCTTTGGGACTTGATGTTAAAAATGATAGAAAATCTGATGCCGTTTTTTCTGCTCCACAGCCCAGAACCCGGGAGAGGACTTCCCACAACCCGGGAGAGGACTTCCCACAACCCGGGAGAGGACC
This sequence comes from Ascaphus truei, assembly GCF_040206685.1. Taxonomy (NCBI): domain Eukaryota; kingdom Metazoa; phylum Chordata; class Amphibia; order Anura; family Ascaphidae; genus Ascaphus; species Ascaphus truei. The sequence continues at coordinate 1,310,607 of NC_134491.1, forward strand.
TCCCACAACCCGGGAGAGGACTTCCCACAACCCGGGAGAGGACTTCCCACAACCCGGGAGAGGACCTCCCACAACCCGGGAGAGGACTTCCCACAACCCGGGAGAGAATTCGGAGAGATTACTCACTTGCAGAGGAGAGCTGAGTGGACACTCGCTTCCCTGCTACCTCCAGCCCTTTGCTCCTGGGTTCTGCAAACAGAATATCAGCGGTTGAGTCTCATATGCTGCCTGACACACACCCAAACACACGCGCACGCACATACACTGCCTGAGACACACACTGCCTGACACACCCACACACTGCCTGACACATGCGCACGTACACACACACAGTACCTGACACTGCGTGACACACACACACATTGCCTGACACCTCATTAATCTCACGCTCTAATTCACCTGCCCAGTCATCTTCTGTCATCACTTACATTATCCACTTTGGGAGTTACGTACTAAAGTCTCCTTGGCAGATTGATCAGAGAACATGAATCCCATGGAAAGCAGTTGGCGGTTTCCTTTGAGGAATCTGGCGCAATTCTTATGCACTAATTCTGCCCGAGTTTTGCACCCGGGAAACATTAGTAAACAGACCTCTTTATCTCGTGCATCACACATCTCTACTGGGAAGTTATGACATCAAACCCATTGGGAATGCTGCTGCGTTGTTCGGCCATCACAGCTATTTTTCATTATAAATACAGTGCAGAGATCACATCTTATTACTGTGATATGATTCCCTTCATTGTTTGTTATCTGCAGTGACATTTAATCTTGTGCAGCTGTGACATCACAGCAATTATGTTTAATCTTGCAGTTGTGACATCACAGCTCAGTGTTATTACTTCTGTGCAGCTCTGATAGCGAAGATATATTTATTCTTGAACAGTTGTGTGACATCACATCCTGACACTTTGACATCACAACCCCCGTCCACTACTCCTGTGCAGCGCTGACCTCACATTACTGTCTCACGTTCTCCCTCCGCCCCCCTCTCTCCATCCATCCGATCTCCTTACTGGACACAGAGAAGGACGATGACCACTTGCTGAGGCTCTGTGACTGCAGACCGTTGGCATCGACAGAGAGGTAATTTTCTTGCCCTGGAAGTCGCCGCAGAGTCAGTGCTCCGCCCTCGCTGGAGATCACCCCCCTGCCAAGAGAGCCACAGAGACTGAAACTACACACGCCATAGGACAGGGGCCCACCTCCTACTCCCACCCTCCTGCTCAGCTCAATCCGATTGATATATAGATATAGATATTCACCGAGCAGCGTAGGTTAACCGTTTTGCTGCCAGAAACATGGTGCTTTGTACACATTAAATAATTTTATTCCAATTGATTTATTTCTAAAGTCCAACACAGAAAACAAAACTCCCACTTCAGCAATAAAGTATAGATGAAGAGGTGTTTTTCAACAGTTGTTCTCCGGGCGTCTCTAAAGGGTTCCTTGTAATGGTCAGGTCATTTGAACATAGTACCAAATACAGAAGAATTTACAATCATCTGATCTCAGACGCGCTATTAGAGAGGGTTGGGGTTCCTTACAATTCATCTGATCTCAGACGCGCTATTAGAGATGGTTGGGGTTCCTTACAATGCATCTTATCTCAGACGTGCTATTAGAGAGGGTTGGGGTTCCTTACAATGCATCTGATCTCAGACGCGCTATTAGAGAGGGTTGGGGTTCCTTACAATGCATCTGATCTCAGACGTGCAGCACTGTCACCCCCCCCCCCCCCCCGCAGCACCGTCACCCCCCCGTGGCCACCTCCCCCCCGCAGTGCCGCAGGCTGCTCCCGCCCCCGCAGCACTGTCACCACCGTGGCGCCGCCCCTCCTCCACCACCGCCAGGTGCCGCCGGGCCCCCGCATTGCCGCCAGGCTGCTACCGCCCCCCTAACACTGCCATCCCCCGCGGCCGGCCCCCTCCCACAGTAAAGCTAGCCACCGGCCATGCCACCCGCAGAACCGCCCCCCCCCCCGCAGCAATGGGCTCTGCCGCGCCCCCCCCCCCCAATGCAGTACCGCCAGTCACTGCCCCCTCCCCCCCCCCCAACAACCAGCCCTCTGCAGCCACTGGCACACCACCCCCCAAGCCTGACCTGAGACCATCCCCCAGGTAAGTCTGATTTTTTTATATTTTGGGGGGGGGGGGGTATTTTTTTATATGTATTGGAGAGGTTGGGGTATTTTATATATGTATTGAGGGGGTTAAATAAAAGTTGCGCGCTAAAAAAAAAAACATTTCCGCGGTAGGTGCGCTATGGGTTGGGGGGGGGGGCGGCTCATTCTATTTGTCCCGGGCCCCATGATTTCTGTTGGCGGCCCTGGATGTCAGTGATATACAACGAGTGTAATCTCACGTGGCTCAGTGTAAAGCAAATCCAGGGGGCTAACAGCTCATGGTAACTATAGCTGGCTGCAATCCGCAGTTACTCTAAAGGGAAAACGCAACATGTCCCATCCAACTAGTGAAGCCCCAACTAACGTCCAGCGGTGTCACACTTACGCACACACTCAAATCCAGTCCCCAATCTCAATCCCAGTACTAATAGCTATCTACAAGGGGGGCCCGGTACCGCTCCCTCCCCAAGCACGACATCCGGGGCACGCAAGCTAACCTGGAATAAAATGACACAAGCAACAATACTTTACAGAGGGGTGGGGGGGGGGGGTACCTGTGTATAGCAGCTCCGCATATACTGGACACTGCTGCGTATACAGCGTCTCCGTATACAGACAGTTGCTGGCTGGCGCACCCGGGGGGGCAGAGAACCTGAGCAGACTCCTTCTTTAAATCCAGGCCCCTCATGGAGCAGGTCACAGGGGCTGCAGGGAAATGCAGGCACGGCAAGTCACAACTTGCATGGCAAGGGTTGCACACAGATTTAACCCAGGGAATCCCTCCAGCAGCAAAGGGGTTAATGGTAGATTGGAAGCGAGACATAAAAACGTCGCAGGACTGTGGGTGTGAACGGAAAGTACAGTAGTTTGACCAGCACGTTAACAAAATGACTTAAAAACCACACCTTTTCTAAAATGGTCCCTGGCACGGTTTGTCCAGACGTTGCACTATTATCACCGTGACGGCGTTGAACTAGGGGATTGTAGATGGATAAGATCAGAACTTCTCCTACACCTGACTTTACTTATTCTCCTAAAATAAGCAGGGTGAATGTGATACCTGTCCCCGATACATTGGGACGTGTCATTATGTGAGTGTAGTAGCATCAATTTAACACCAAACGCGCAGGACTGGACATGCACCGAAACTTGCACGTGGGTTCAAACCCACTACTCTTGCTATGAACAGCACACCCAATAACAGTGAATAGTATAGTGCGAGACATGGGGTCACTCATCACGAAAGTGACTTAAACAATACAAAACAGACAAGAAATATATATATATATATATATATATATATATATATATATATATATACATGTAGAGGTATCAGTACCGTGTTAGCCGAGCTTCAATAATCAAAAAATAAATAGATGATACCGTTCTGTGGCTAACGAAATGCTTTTATTTGTGCGAGCTTTCGAGATACACTGATCTCTTCTTCCGGCGATGTTACAATGAATGAAGCAAGGATAACTTAAAAACAGTGTCTCTTAAAAACAGTCTGCTCCGGCAGTCAATATGTTTTGGCCCACTGCACAAGCGCGGCGCGCGACTATCCCCCGCAATGGCAGTAGACCCTGGGACCAGTGTCTAAGGGTGTCTCTCTCCTAATAGTTTAAGTGCCTACTATCATGTCATGATGAGTCATTTGGATAATCAGGTAATAGGGGAGGGGGCACGGAGCACAGCTATGTTGCATATTTTGTCTGATTGCATATTGGTGATTGGTTCCCTTTGTTTGCATTGCACTATGGGTGAGGGTATATATGTTTGGTCACTTGCACTTGTGGGTTGCACGGCCCTGAGGAAGGTCTCTCTGTGGGACCGAAACGTTGGCTTACGTGTATTTCATGTTGTGAATATAGATTTTTGGATTAACCCCGTGCGGTCTGCTGTCTCTTTACTGGTCTTTGGATTGGTTCGTATCATACTTATTCTCTATGGGACTAGCATCTGCTATTACAACCTTTTCTACTACAGTGTGCTGACTGACCTTCATGTGTATGTATATATATATATATATATATATATATATATATATATATATATATATATATATATATATATATATATATATATATATATATATATATATATTCCATCCCTACAGACCAATAGGGACAATACAGTATCTACACACACTAATAGTAATGCAGCACACTCTTACATTTCCACACCTACCCACACCATTAGTATACATTCCCACTCACACCTTTTGTAAAGCGCTGTATACACTGTGGGCGCTTTATAAATTTATATTTACACACATACACACTATAAATTAATATTTACACACATACACACTCTCTTACATCACTAACATTCAGGGACCATTTAACACCTTAAGTCATAAATTGCATATTGCACAGGGGGGAGGGATAGACTTCAGTCAGATACATTCCAGGATGCTTGTAAGATAAAACCTTTCTTCCTTTATTCATTGTAACAACGCCGGCAGAAGAGATCAGTGTATCTCGAAAGCTCGCACAAAGCTATATATATATATATTATTCCCAGCGCTGCAGTATTTCATTAAAAATCATATGCTTTATTCTACAAAAATAATATCCAATACTCAAATCACAGTTATACGTTGCAATTCTCAGTCAGCGGTAACAAACCTTCCCAAACAGCTGGACAAACAATGAACAGAGATCTCATCTTTCAGTTCAGACTAGGAACCATTTAAATGTCACCTGGCACTGAAATGGGTTAAAACAAAATAAATAAAAAAAATATATATATATATATATATATATATATATATATATTTTTTATATATATATATATATTTTTTATATATATATATATATATATATATATATATATATATATATATATATATATATATATATATATATATATATATATATATATATAATATATATTACACATTGCAGTCGCTATAATTAGTCCTGGAGTGGTACCTTTTAATGGCCAAAAGATGAAATTATCGGGGTACATCATTTTCCAAACCTCACAGGTCTGCTCTCAAAGTCGCATATCATGGATATAGCTTCGGAATAATTTGGGGGGTGATAAGTCTTTCCATGCTGTTTACAAAACACCAGTTACTTAAAGCTGCAGTTCAGTCAATATCCTGCATGTGTGTTTTTTTTAAATAAATCAGTTCTGTAGTAAGAAAAAATACTTTTAGCATTTTCTGTTTTAAAAACAACAACTTTGAAAGACCAATTTTCTTGTATTCTATTTTAACAGCCATTTGCTAAGGCACTGCCCCTTCATGTCCTGTCACAAGCCCTGGTACACCCCTTTGTCAGCCCTGCCCTCCCTCTAGAACATGTCAGTGCAGGAGTGCTCATGAATATTCATGAGCTTCCACTGACTGACAGAAGCAGAGGAAAAACAGATCCCTTCACTAATGATGTCACCAAATTTCGCCGATCAATACATGGAGAACGAATTGACTGCCAGCTATACAGTTCTTTAGGTAATTAGAGATTGCACACATTAAACTATTGAAATAAAAAAATAAATTTAAAAAAAGACTGAACTGCAGCTTTAATGAATCTCCTCTACAGCTCCTCCCTTATCCCTGCATTATTCCTGCCTTCTCCCGGCTCCGGGATCAGACAGGGAATGGGGGGGGGGGCTGCGTGTGTAGATTCACATTCTGTTTTTCTTCCTCCATTTCTCGCTGTGCTGCGGAAATTTAAATAATCTATCCAGCAGTGATGTGTTTCTTCTAGGAAGGAAGTGCTGGAGGGGAGAAGGGTTTTCTATATTTATACATTCCTTGCTCCCCATAAAAATACTCGGGAGTCGGAGAAAAATAATAGATCTGGACTCTGTGGTTACATGCCTTTCCAGAAGATATAGCGACATTACAAGATATACAAATATAAAGATATTAAAAATGTCAAAATGTTTCTATAATGGAAAAATTGTTCAATAGTTACAAACCATACTATACCAAAGATTCTGGGAATTATTAAGGTTATTATCACTGGTGTCTCTTGCCTTCCCTATCCATCCCCTATATACAGTTCAACCCCGTTATAACGCGACCCGTTACAACGCGAATCCGCTTATAACGCGATGCAAGCGTGGCTCCCAGTTTTCGTATATATGAATACTTTACAACACGATTATTGGTATCTTAAATACTTTATTGTGCAACGCATACAATTGTACATTATTTCTAACGCGATCCGCTTAAAACGTGATGTGATTCTTTGGACCCCAAGCACAGCGTTATAAGGGGGTTGAGCTGTACTTATTTTTTGTTTTTCATTAGTATTGTTAAAGTTATGATTATTATCTTTGAAGTGTATTGTTGATTTGATTTTGTTGGTTCTGTTGTTCCCCACCCTTCCTTTTCCCCCTTTCTGTTCTGTACCAACCCCCCTCCCCTGATTATATTTGAAAAACAAATAAAAACGGTTTGAAACAAAAAAATATAAAGAGAGATTGTAAAAAGCCAAAAAGAAAAAAAAATACTGAGAGTAAAGTTACCATCTATTGTCCCCTAAATAACCGTTCCACAAACACCAGAGAATCTTGGAGAGAGAAAAAAATCTTTAATATTCCTCTTTAGGGTTTATACAAAAAAAAAAAAAGAAGAAAGAAATGAGTTATGTTTTCGAACCATTTTATTGACTCGCTATGGCAGGAGCTAATTCTTGAGCAAAAGCTGTAACAGGGAAGAAAATGTTTACACTTTGTTTAACTTGCTGCCCAAATACTTTATGGCAAAACCCCAACTAAAATGTACATTTTGCACGGACATATTAAGGATCTTATTGTAATGTTCCTATATCATTATTTTGCGCCCGTTTTTGGAATATGTGACATTTGATTCTTCTTTTCCTGCACACGCAGGCGTTACACTATTTAACAATTGCAGATTTTCTGTTTAACAGTATTTTTGTTTTTAAACAACAACTCCCCCAAAAGTAGCTCTGATAACTTCCAGGGTTATAAACACACGCGCACACACACACACACGCACACACACACACACACACACACACACACACACACACACACACACACACACACACACACCTTGCGTAACGAGGTATTATCAACGGAATGGCAGTGCAACTGGAACGTAGCCAAGCGACATTAATGCCGCAATCCCGTCTGAGGTTTTGTTTAAACCAGGGGAGCGCAAACTCCCTGCTACGCCCGCCTGCTCTCCCCCCCCATGACACCGTGGGTCATATGATATCACGTTGCCATGGCACCGTGACCCCGCAGCGTCATTTGACGCGTCGCCGAAGAGAAGGTAAGTGAGCTGCAGAGGCCTCACGCAGTCCCCTGGCATTTCATTTAAATGGCTTGGGGAAGCGCACGGAGCCTCTGCAACCGCCACGCCCCCCCCTGAAAAATCTGGCGCACCCCCAGTTTAAACTATTAATTATTTTGACTGAATTTGAAGTGGGAGTGGGGAGTGGGGTGTGTGTAGTTCCGCGGATTTACCAATTTAGTTGTCGATGTTTTCCTCCCCGTTAGGGAAATTAAAATGGCTGCCAAATCTCACGGCTCTTGTGAGACAATTCAAAGGTGGAATGGGGGGGGGGGGGGGGGAGAAATACCACATTAATGTCTAGGAAGTTACACCAACAATTACACCGTTAAGTATCCCGGGAACTGGGGCGTCCCCGGAGAAAAGAGTGTGGGGCGTCCCCGGAGATAAGAGTGTGGATAAGAGTGGCGCATCTCAGCTCGGAGGGTCCACGGCTCGAATTAGGAAACACAATAACCCTTGGAATTGATCGGGTTACACATGTACATCTCTTTCTCTGATGTATGTATATCTTTATATAGCGCTATCTATGTACACAGCACTTCCCAGCAGTGATACACTGGACATAATAATGTAACACAGAATGGGAATAAGCGCTTCAGACATAAAACAATACGAAAAGGAGTCCCTGCCCCGAAGAGCTTACAATCTAAGTGCAGCTGTATAACTCACGGAGAACGCCACATTGTCACAGGCATCGATGCCACAACGAAAACATACACAAATGCGGTTTTCCCATTCACAAAGTCCAACCTATCCCAGTCGTAACGATGTGAATGTGTAAACATGCAGTTATATTGTACAACAAAATATGTTTTCTACAAAACGACCTTCACGCGCCCCTATTAATCTTCCTGGTTATCTGAGCATCGGGAAATGCGATAAAATTACAAAAAATATTTGATTTATTTTTCAGAGGTTCTAGATTTTGTTATTTCTTTAGGATAATCACTTATTTTCAGGCTGCTTTGAATTGGATAACTGAACAGATCAAAAATCTTCACCCACAAATCAGCAAAACGGAGTCCCATATATCGAACCCTAACCCCTCTTTCTATCTCCTAGGCAAGAATATTTTCTGCGGTAGCATGAAACAAACCAACATACTGTATACATCGTACAAGGTTATCTTGTGCATAAGCTGCTGGGACTGCAGAGATCTCTCTAACAGAATAAATATTTGATTACAATTATTCACCTGTTTACGTACTAAATAAATTAGTGAAAAATCTTGACTTTGTGTTAATTTAAAGGGGAATGAATTTTAATTTCACTTATCAAATCCATCCCTAGAGTACCAAAACTCTGCCAGACACATACATCATATACACTCACGTACTGTATACACAGTGGATGCAATTTCATAGAGCAGATGTTTTCAACCTTCTAAATATTTATTGTGAACCCAAGCCTGCTTATCAAATGCACCAAAAATCCTTTTTGCTGTGGCACAGCATAGATCTTATTTAAATAAACCAACAGCTTTCTGTTTCACTTATACACACATATATATATATATTATAGAATGTATAGCATTAAAGTGCAACATGTAATCATATTTATAACGATTAGACTAAGGAATAGTGCAATAAAATGATTAGGTTTTGAAGAGATAATTATCCACCATTACCAATTTTTTGGATGGTCCTCTTGTAACCTCCTGTGAGCCCCCTAGGGTTCCACAGAACAAAGCTGGAATGCCACTATCTATAATAGAATAATTGTATTCACTTACTGTCCACAGTGCTGGAGTCCACGGACCGCAGAAAGATGCCTAAAAAAAGAGCGTTTTTGATACATTACAGAACAATGCAGCTCACAGCAAATCCTCACACTAGTCAGTTTTACTAAAACAGGGGGACAGCCTCCTGCCGCTAAAGGGATTAATAAAATGTTGGGAAGTCGCCTGGGTTTATAATGATGTGCTAAAAAAATATTGGATTTCTACACTGCGTCTTGATAGAGATAGATATATAATATAGATATAGATATATTCCCAAACCTCGTTACACGGGAGAAAAGTTCAGTTTTACCCACCTAAAATCCCCCAGGTGAGAGACAGGAGATGCATGATGAACCTGCAAAGTAACAGACAGTCAGGGTTAAAAGCAACAAGTCTGGGGTGTCAGTTACTGACTGATAGGAGGAAGGCAAAAAAACATTGAATAGAAACCACAGGAGCAGACTTTGAAACATTCATTATAATGTGTGTTCTTTAAGCTCGTAATACTACAGGTGGTAAGTAGTAATTATTAATAATAATAATAATATAATAAGTAATATCGTTAGTATATTATTGCACCTGGAGAACCACTTATACAAATTCTGCAATTCCAGTTTCTTTTTTTAAGGGCTGTGTTAGAACATCTCTCCCCTTCTTATTTTTAAATACTAAATATAGTTTCAATCTTTCAAGAGTTCGCCCAAATAAATAGAGATCCTTTAGAAATCAGAGGCAGTCACAGGAGATATATATATATATATATTTTTAATATATATATATATTTTTTTAACTCTTCCAATTGCTTCATGTAATCAGGACACTTGGATGTAACATACCTTGGTACTTTGATACCTCTAAACTAAACAACACAAAGACCCCGGGCCCCTCATAAATGACCCCTCTTAGTCACATGTAAAGTAAACAGACGTTATCTAAGTTTCTTGCACCTCCCAGCACTGCACAGGGGTACCCCACACCCAGCACTGCCCCCACCACACACCCAACACTGTCCCGTGTGTGCCTAGGGGTACCACACACTCAGTACTGCCCCCACACCCAGCACTGCCCCGTGTGTGCCTCGGGGTACCACACACTCAGTACTGCCCCCACACCCAGCACTGCACAGGGGTACCCCACACCCAGCACTGCCCCGTGTGTGCCCATCAGCACAGAAGCATCATGCACATACATGCAAATATTGACACATACATCATAGAGGCGCAATAGACAAAGGCACATACATGTATATAAGGGCAGTTGCGGCACTTAATCTCTCTGCGCGCTGCGCTGACTTCCCTCCGCTCTGCACACACAGCTCCGCGCTCCTTATAAGAGCAAGGGACCGGGGGCGGGGCAAGAGGTGACCGGGGGCGGGGCAAGAGGTGGGCGGGGCAAGAGGTGGGCGGGGGACCGGGGCGGGGCAAGAGGTGGGCGGGGTCAGAGAAGCACAAGGAGGATGGGGCTCAGGGTGTAGGACAGCCCCCCTCCTCCCCCCTTCCCCACACAAACCAAAACTAAATAGAGAACTTCAGGTCACCAAATAATTACACAGAACTTAATATGAATACAGAGGCTGTGTATACACACACACACACACACACACACACACACACACACACACACACACACACACACACACACACACACACACACACACACACACACACACACACACACACACACACACACACACACACACACACACACACACACACACACACACACACACACACACCACCCCCCCCCCCCCCCCCCCCCCACCCCACCCCCCCTGTCTGTATATATGTGTCAGGGAAAGGGCAACACTGGCCTGAAGAACTTACACTCTAAGTGTGATGGTGAGGGACACACAGCTGCATGTCAGTGCCTACAGCGCACAGGGGGTGAGGAGGGGGTTATGGAGGAGGGGGGTGGGGTGAGGAGGGGGTTATGGAGGAGGGGGTGGGGTGAGGAGGGGGTTATGGAGGAGGGGGGTGGGTCACTATCCCAATATCTGTTAGAAAGGTGTTTTTCTAAGCTCTTAACTGCTACTTGTGCCAGCAACACAAGTGTCTGTGTATTAGGAGACGGTTAAGGGTGTGTGTGCCTGATGCCTGTGGAGGAGGTGAGAGGTATGTGTCCCTTATGCCTGTGTATTAGGAGGAGGTGAGAGGTATGTGTCCCTGATGCCTGTGTATTAGGAGGGGATGAGCGCTATGTGCCCCTGATGCCTGTGTATTAGGAGGGGATGAGCGCTATATGTGCCCCTGATGCCTGTGTATTAGGAGGGGATGAGCGCTATATGTGCCCCTGATGCCTGTGTATTAGGAGGGGATGAGCGGTATGTTACAAGCTTTGTGCTTTGCACAGCAGGGCTCAAAGAGCTGGACAAACCTCACACACAAGCTGGCTCCAGCTTATCCCACTTCAGTATATAAATGTTTCTTCCCTCCTAGACACACACACCCTTATACCATGTGCCTTACCTGCAAACCTACTGTCTCCCACTACTCTGATTAGATGCTAAGCTCTGTGGCTCAGGTGCTTCATTCACACACTTTCTTCTCGAGATTGTGTAACCATCTACAGTATATGAAATATTGAGTCCATGGTGACTCCAGCCGTGCGGAGGCTGAGGGAAAGCGGGTGCTTTCCCTGGCCTTAGTTCGCGCGCTGTCCGGGAGCGTGTCTGGGGCGGGCCAGTGACGTCACGGAGCTGGTTCGCCCTCATTGGGCGAACCGCTCACGTGACCGGCCCTGCGCTCCCGTGAGCGCTCAAACTAGAAATTTGGTAAGACCTACACCTCCGCACGCCTGCGGACGCGTGTGCGAGCCCCTGCTAAAGCCGCTCTCATTGCAGCTGCAGGAGCTCACTGACAAGCGTCAGCACGGGTCAGCACCTAAGTGCTGACCCTGGACTCAGCCTTATACACACAGTGTAGAATTAGGATGATGATGATGATGAATATTCATGATGTCCTATTTATTATTTATTAGGAATAAAGTTGTTGAATTCTCCAAGATCCCCGAGACAGAAACCTGTGTCCTATAAATTCCCATATTCTCAGTAGGATAACAGCTCTGCAATTCTATTCTAAATCATTTGAGGATGCAGAGCTTTGCCTGTCTCTGCCCAGTGACCTGAAGTTGCTTAGTAGCCTTAAATAGTAGTTAATGACAAACGCGCTGTCCAGAGGACAAGCTCATAACATCCGTGTCCCGGCCAAGCATTAAACCGCAGGGTCCCAGGTGCAGTATTTAAATTCTTATGAATCTTGCGGAGGAAACAGTGGAATTAATTGGACTCAATGCAGATACCTCTCCAAATTCCAAATCAGCCAGATCCCAGCACTTAAAGGGGCGAACGCCCGTAGCCAGACAAAACACAACACTGTATAGAGAATGTAACAATCTCATTGGATTCCTGATACTAATCTAACTGCTAAAAGCAAAGATTTTACTCATTTTGTTTCTTTGGAAATTAATTACAAATTGGATTTCTTCAGGGTCTCTGAAACGGAGAATTGTTTGACAAAGGCAGGGGCGGGTGGGTGAGGGGCGGGCGGTGGGTGGGTAAAAGGCAGGGGCAGGGGGGCGGAAAGGCGGGGGCGGAAAGGCGGGGGCAGGGGGCGGAAAGGCGGGGGCAGGGGGCGGAAAGGCAAGGAAGGCAGGGGTGGGGGGGAGAAGGCAGGGGTGGGGGGGAGAAGGCGGGGGGGAGAAAGCAGGGGCGGGGGGAAGGCAGGGGTGGGGGGGAAGGGGGAATGTCACTGTGTCTGTCACTGTCTGTCACTGTGTGTGTGTCACTGTGTGTGTCGGGGGGGGAGGCAAAAACAGAGCTGAGGGGGAAAAAACGGAGCTGGGGGGGCAAAAACGGAGCTGGGGGAGGTAAAAACGGAGCTGATGGGGAGGCAAAAACTGAGCTGGGGGAGAAAAATTGAGCTGGGGGGCAAAAACAGAGCTGGGGGGAGGGGGCAAATACTCACACGTCTCAGTTAAGCCTCCCCCCCAGCAGCAGCAGCAGCAACAGCCGCCAGCACCACCACCACCAGGGAGCATTTCCTCACCTCAGGCGGCAGCAGCAGCAGCAGTGTGGCCGGGGGTTGGGGACCCCTGGGTTAGCGCGCACCGGCCAATGAGAGCCGTGGGAGGGAGGGCGGGCGGGTGTACCAACAGACCAATCAAATGGTCTACAGGGACTCGCACACAACCTTTTCAGTTTTATATATATAGATGATTTCCACTTATTGCAGCGTCCCCCAAACTTTCTCACACATCGCTCCCCCTGCTAGAAAATATTTGTCCCGCGACCCCTAATGAATAAATCTTATTGCCGACTCCTCAGACTATCGTTCACAGAACTGTGTGACCGATCCCAGGCAGTGTAGTGTCCTGAGCTCGTGGGGGGAACACACACTTAATAAGGCCCCCAACTGCCCCTGAGTGTGTGCAGGCAGCATGGGGCGTATCATATGGCTGTCACTCACTGCGAGAGCTTCCAAAGTCACATCCCACAATGCTTTGCCACTCTGGGTGCAAAGAATTGTGGGAAGCGACTTTGAAAGCTGCAGCTGTTATTGACACACAGGCTACGGAACCCGCTATACTGCCTGTGAAGCCCCATTTCAGATAATTATTGGCGAACCCCTTGAAGACACCTCTGGAAGCGCCTGTGGGGAGTCACTGGTGCAGTGAATGCTTCCTATCACAATGCAAGGGACACGTCCTTCCTTACAGACATAGGAATCCATAAGAGTATATGGCAATGTTAGGCAACCTGATACACTCAGTGGCAGTTTCCCATTAGGCCCAGGCCTAGGGTGGCAACATTTTTGGGCGGCAAAACTGTCCGCCCCCATATACTTTTGCCGCACTTTCGGGCCTGATGGGAAGTCACGTAGCTGTGTCGGCCGCCTCTTTACCTACCGCCCTCCCTCTCCTGAACCACAGCGGCAAATGATGTTCAGTTACCATGGCAACGCGATGCCTTGCGACGTTACGTTGATGACGTCTGCTGCGGATCAGAAGGAGGAGGGGGGCAGCAGCAAGGGGGCGGCCGACACAGCTAAGTGCCATGGGATGCTAGATAGGTGAGAAAATTAGGGTGCTCAAACCCAGGGTGATTCCATCCAGTTCAATAAACGATAAATCATTAACCCTGGAGATACCAGTGGGAGTGGGTAGGCAAATATAGACTTGTAAGTGACAAAATGACAGCAGTCAATACTTAGCTATAAGAGTCTAATACCAATGAAACCCACTCACGTCATCTCCAGGGGTGATTGGCAGGCGTGCCAGCCATGAAGGATCCAGAATCCAGGTACAGCCAGAAGAAAAAACGAATGGCGCACAGCCAGGGAGCCAGGTGTGGAGTGCCATGGGATTTCAAATCCACCGCTCCATACACTTCAAGTGCCACACGTGGCCTTTCCCTGCAGGACGTTGCAGCCACAGATAGAAGCTTCTCCCCTACCTTTCGGTCAATGGCATAACGCTGGCACGCTGGGGAATAGTGTCCCGCTCCTCTTCTTACACCGGGAAATAGTGACTCTCGCAGGAGAGGAGGGGGCCATGTTTATTAGCGCAGGACAGGAGGGGGCCGTGTTTATCAACGCAGGAGAGAAGGGTCCGTGTTTATCAGCGCAGGAGGGCAGGGCATCGTGCTTATCAGAGCAGGAGAGGAGGGTCTGTGTTTATCAGCGCAGGGGAGGAGGGGGCCGTGTTTATCAGCGCAGGGGAGGAGGGGGCTGTGTTTATCAGTGCAGGGGAGGAGGGGGCCGTGTTTATCAGTGCAGGGGAGGAGGGTCTGTGTTTATCAGCGCAGGAGAGGAGGGGCCATGTTTATCAGCGCAGGAGAGGAGGGAGCTGTGTTTATCAGCGCAGGAGAGGAGGGGGCTGTGTTTATCAGCGCAGGGGAGGAGGGGGCCGTGTTTATAAGTGCAGGTGAGGAGGGGCCGTGTTTATCAGTGCAGGGGAGGAGGGGCCGTGTTTATCAGCGCAGGAGAGGAGGGGGCTGTGTTTATCAGGAGAGGAGGGGCCGTGTTTATCAGCGCAGGAGAGGAGGGTCTGTGTTTATCAGCGCAGGAGAGGAGGGTCTGTGTTTATCAGCGCAGGAGAGGAGGGGGCCGTGTTTATCAGGAGAGGAGGGGGCCGTGTTTATCAGCGCAGGAGAGGAGGGGCCGTGTTTATCAGCGCAGGAGAGGAGGGGCCGTGTTTATCAGCGCAGGAGAGGAGGGGGCTGTGTTTATCAGCGCAGGAGAGGAGGGGCCGTGTTTATCAACGCAGGAGAGGAGGGTCTGTGTTTATCAGCGCAGGAGAGGAGGGGGCCGTGTTTATCAGGAGAGAAGGGGGCTGTGTTTATCAGCGCAGGAGAGGAGGGGGCCGTGTTTATCAGGAGAGGAGGGGGCCGTGTTTATCAGGAGAGGAGGGGCCGTGTTTATCAGCGCAGGAGAGGAGGGGGCCGTGTTTATCAGGAGAGGAGGGGCCGTGTTTATCAGCACAGGAGAGGAGGGGGCCGTGTTTATCAGCGCAGGAGAGGAGGGGCCGTGTTTATCAGCGCAGGAGAGGAGGGGCCGTGTTTATCAGCGCAGGAGAGGAGGGGGCCGTGTTTATCAGCGCAGGGGAGGAGGGGGCCGTGTTTATCAGGAGAGGAGGGGGCCGTGTTTATCAGGAGAGGAGGGGGCCGTGTTTATCAGGAGAGGAGGGGCCGTGTTTATCAGCGCAGGAGAGGAGTGGGCCGTGTTTATCAGTGCAGGGGAGGAGGGGTCCGTGTTTATCAGCGCAGGAGAGGAGGGGGCTGTGTTTATCAGCGCAGGGGAGGAGGGTCCCTGTTTATCAGCGCAGGAGAGGAGGGTCCGTGTTTATCAGCGCAGGGGAGGAGGGGGCTGTGTTTATCAGCGCTGGGGAGGAGGGGGCCGTGTTTATCAGGAGAGGAGGGGCCGTGTTTATCAGCGCAGGAGAGGAGGGGGCTGTGTTTATCAGCGCAGGAGAGGAGGGGGCTGTGTTTATCAGCGCAGGAGAGGAGGGGGCTGTGTTTATCAGTGCAGGCGAGGAGGGGGCTGTGTTTATCAGCGCAGGAGAGGAGGGTCCGTGTTTATCAGCGCAGGAGAGGAGGGGGCTGTGTTTATCAGCGCAGGAGAGGAGGGTCCGTGTTTATCAGCGCAGGAGGGGGCTGTGTTTATCAGCGCAGGAGAGGAGGGGGCCGTGTTTATCAGCGCAGGAGAGGAGGGTCCGTGTTTATCAGCGCAGGGGAGGAGGGGGCCGTGTTTATCAGCGCAGGAGAGGAGGGTCCGTGTTTATCAGCGCAGGGGAGGAGGGGGCCGTGTTTATCAGCGCAGGAGAGGAGGGGCCGTGTTTATCAGCGCAGGAGAGGAGGGGGCTGTGTTTATCAGGAGAGGAGGGGGCCGTGTTTATCAGCGCAGGAGAGGAGGGGCCGTGTTTATCAGCGCAGGAGAGGAGGGGGCTGTGTTTATCAGGAGAGGAGGGGGCCGTGTTTATCAGCGCAGGAGAGGAGGGGGCCGTGTTTATCAGGAGAGGAGGGGGCCGTGTTTATCAGGAGAGGAGGGGCCGTGTTTATCAGCGCAGGGGAGGAGGGGCCGTGTTTATCAGGAGAGGAGGGGCCGTGTTTATCAGCGCAGGGGAGGAGGGGCCGTGTTTATCAGGAGAGGAGGGGCCGTGTTTATCAGCGCAGGAGAGGAGGGGGCCGTGTTTATCAGGAGATGAGGGGCCGCGTTTATCAGGAGAGGAGGGGCCGTGTTTATCAGCGCAGGGGAGGAGGGGCCGTGTTTATCAGCACAGGAGAGGAGGGGGCGTGTTTATCAGCGCAGGGGAGGAGGGGCCGTGTTTATCAGCGCAGGGGAGGAGGGGCCGTGTTTATCAGGAGAGGAGGGTCCGTGTTTATCAGCGCAGGGGAGGAGGGGCCGTGTTTATCAGCGCAGGGGAGGAGGGGCCGTGTTTATCAGCACAGGAGAGGAGGGGGCGTGTTTATCAGCGCAGGAGAGGAGGGGGCCGTGTTTATCAGCGCAGGGGAGGAGGGGGCGTGTTTATCAGGAGAGGAGGGGGCCGTGTTTATCAGCGCAGGAGAGGAGGGGGCCGTGTTTATCAGGAGAGGAGGGGGCCGTGTTTATCAGGAGAGGAGGGGGCCGTGTTTATCAGGAGAGGAGGGGCCGTGTTTATCAGCGCAGGAGAGGAGGGGGCCGTGTTTATCAGGAGAGGAGGGGCCGTGTTTATCAGCGCAGGAGAGGAGGGGGCCGTGTTTATCAGGAGAGGAGGGGCCGTGTTTATCAGCACAGGAGAGGAGGGGGCTGTGTTTATCAGCGCAGGAGAGGAGTGGGCCGTGTTTATCAGTGCAGGGGAGGAGGGGGCCGTGTTTATCAGCGCAGGAGAGGAGGGGCCGTGTTTATCAGCGCAGGAGAGGAGGGTCCGTGTTTATCAGCGCAGGGGAGGAGGGGGCCGTGTTTATCAGCGCAGGGGAGGAGGGGGCCGTGTTTATCAGCGCAGGGGAGGAGGGGGCTGTGTTTATCAGCGCAGGAGAGGAGGGGGCTGTGTTTATCAGGAGAGGAGGGGTCTGTGTTTATCAGGAGAGGAGGGGTCTGTGTTTATCAGCGCAGGAGAGGAGGGGGCTGTGTTTATCAGCGCAGGAGAGGAGGGTCCGTGTTTATCAGTGCAGGAGAGGAGGGGGCTGTGTTTATCAGCGCAGGGGAGGAGGGGGCCGTGTTTATCAGTGCAGGGGAGGAGGGGGCCGTGTTTATCAGCGCAGGAGAGGAGGGGCCGTGTTTATCAGCACAGGAGAGGAGGGGGCCGTGTTTATCAGCACAGGAGAGGAGGGGGCTGTGTTTATCAGTGCAGGAGAGGAGGGGGCCGTGTTTATCAGCGCAGGAGAGGAGGGGGCCGTGTTTATCAGCGCAGGGGAGGAGGGGGCCGTGTTTATCAGCGCAGGGGAGGTGGGGCCGTGTTTATCAGCGCAGGGGAGGAGGGTCCGTGTTTATCAGCGCAGGGGAGGAGGGGCCGTGTTTATCAGCGCAGGGGAGGAGGGGCCGTGTTTATCATCGGAGGTCTGGCACTCCTGGGACCCCATAACGAAGAAACTACAATCAATGTCAGCAACATGTCCGCTCCCTTTGCACTGGGGAGAGGGGGCTGATGGGCTGCTCCGCAGGGGAAGCCCCCAGGCCGCCTGTTGCCCACCAGTGGTGTATGTGGGGATAGAGGGGAACCCATGACCTGTGCTGCAATACAGAGCTCTGTATATACATTGGTTAACCCTTACCTGCCAGCAGTACCAGTAACGCAATGCTTTGCAGCCTGGGATGTATCGGCGGCAGAATGTCCCGTGTGAGATAGTTTCTGTACGCGCCACTAGAACGCTTTGTAAATGCTGCGCAGGGACTTAGTTTATGCAGCTGTGTGTCGCCTGTGCCAGGGATGTGCCAGGCTGTGCCAGGGATGTGCCAGGCTGTGGGTGACTTATCCCTTTTACCCACAAAGGCTTGATGTGTAAACACAAGTTTTCCGTGTGAGGTATCGAGGTGTCACAGGCTCATACAGCACACACATCATGTCTGATTTATTACAGGGAGCACAGCTCAGTGACCACTATGTGCACGGACCACATCTCACAGAGGAATTCTCCATGTCACCGGCTGGCCATTCCCCCCCTGTGTCCCACTCTTCGTCCCACTCTGCGTCATCCTCCTCTGCGTCCCACTCTGCGTCCCACTCTGCGTCCCACTCTGCGTCCCACTCTGCGTCATCCTCCTCTGTGTTCCACTCTGCGTCCCACTCTGCGTCCCACTCTGCGTCATCCTCCTCTGTGTTCCACTCTGTGTTCCACTCTGTGTCCCACTCTGCGTCATCCTCCTCTGCGTCCCACTCTGCGTCCCACTCTGCGTCCCACTCTGCGTCATCCTCCTCTGTGTTTCACTCTGTGTCCCACTCTGCGTCATCCTCCTCTGTGTTCCACTCTGCGTCCCACTCTGCGTCCCACTCTGCGTCCCACTCTGCGTCATCCTCTGCGTCCCACTCTGTGTCCCACTCTGCGTCCCACTCTGCGTCATCCTACTCTGTGTTCCACTCTGCGTCATCCTCCTCTGCGTCCTCCTCTGTGTCCCACTCTGTGTCCCACTCTGCGTCATCCTACTCTGTGTCCCACTCTGTGTTCCACTCTGCGTCCCACTCTGCGTCCCACTCTGCGTCCCACTCTGCGTCATCCTCCTCTGTGTTCCACTCTGCGTCCCACTCTGCGTCATCCTCCTCTGCGTCCCACTCTGCGTCCTCCTCTGTGTCCCACTCTGCGTCATCCTACTCTGTGTCCCACTGTGTCCCGCTCTGCATCATCCACCTCTGTGTCCCCCTCTGCGTCCCTCTATGTCCTCCTCTGTGTTCCTCTGTGTCCCACTCTGTGTCCCACTCTGTGTCCCACTCTGTGTCCCTGTTCTGTCCATCTGTCCATCTGTCCATCTGTCTGTACATCCTTTTCTCCATCGCTGTCTCTGGTCCTTCTCTGAGTGACTGGCCCTTCTCTCCGGCCTGTCACTGGGGGAGCAGCGGGAGTTATAAGGGGCTTGCAGATTGCATGAATGTGGGTTCTGTATATCAGCGCAAAACGGGTGCAATAATCTAACCCAGGGGTGGCCAACTCCTGTCCTCAAGTTCCACCAACAGGTCAGGTTTTCTAGATACCACTGCTTCAGCACAATTGGTGCAGTTGAAGTGAGCCACCTGTGCTGAAGTATGAATATCCTGAAAACCTGACCTGTTGGTGGCCCTTGAGGACTGGAGTTGGCTGCCCCTGGACTAACTCCATCACACCCAGTGGGGCATCAACACATTTCATCTGGCCCCTCTGACTGCCTCATGGTTATTATGGGACACCCCTTCTCTTATAAATAATAATAATAATGATATCCCCCTTAGTGTGTCGTGATCTGAGATCCTTTTCTCTCTCGCTGTCTTGTTCTTTTCTTAAACGGGTGTCATTGGGGAGTTGACAGAATAAACCATCTGCTAATGTTATTTATCTGCCAGTTTCCAGCACTTTCGCTGACCACACAGAATAGCAGCTGATTGTTTCCTTATTCATACACCTCTCCCTTATTCAAACACCTCTCCCTTATTCATACACCGTTCCCTTATTCATACACCGTTCTCTTATTCATACACCTCTCCCTTATTCATACACCTCTCCCTTATTCATACACCGTTCCCTTATTCATACACGTTCCCTTATTCATACACCTCTCCCTTATTCATACACCGTTCCCTTATTCATACACCTCTCCCTTATTCATACACCTCTCCCTTATTCATACACGTTCCCTTATTCATACACCGCTCCCTTATTCATACACCTCTCCCTTATTCATACACCGTTCCCTTATTCATACACCGTTCCCTTATTCATACACCTCTCCCTTATTCATACACCTCTCCCTTATTCATACACCTCTCCCTTATTCATACACCTCTCCCTTATTCATACACGTTCCCTTATTCATACACCGCTCCCTTATTCATACACGTTCCCTTATTCATACACCTCTCCCTTATTCATACACCTCTCCCTTATTCATACAGCTCTCCCTTATTCATACACCTCTCCCTTATTCAAACACCGTTCCCTTATTCATACACCTCTCCCTTATTCATTCACCATTCCCTTATTCATACACCTCTCCCTTATTCATTCACCGTTCCCTTATTCATACACCTCTCCCTTATTCATACACCTCTCCCTTATTCATACACCGTTCCTTATTCATACACCTCTCCCTTATTCATTGTTACGCCGGTGCTGCCCGCAGACCAGACCCGTCCCCTGAGCTGAAGGGGGAAGTGGTAATACACGCACCCGCAGCAACGGGAGCGTGTCCGGAGTGTGGTATGAAGCGTTGCCAGGCCAGGTGTAGTAAGGTAGACAATACTTGCCGGTACCGGTTGTAGAGATAGAGTGAAGGATGCCTTGCCGAAGTCAGGGAGTGGAGAGTGGAGATAGGTCGTTGTCCAAGCCGTGTTCAAGGGGTTACCAGAGTGTGCGTTGTCCAAGGAGTGCCGAGATCGAGAGCCAGAGGGGGTAGTCGTACAAGCCGCGTCAGAACCTGTGAAAACACTGAGAGAATCCAGAAGTATTTCCATACAGAGACTATGTCGAGCAAAGACTGAGAGCAGAGAGGAGCTAGATAAAGCAGGAAGGTCCAATTAGGAACGGAGGCGGGACAGGAAGAGCTACAGGGAGACACTGCAGATTGGTGCAGGCATAACAGGCCAGGTGAGTCTTGTTAGTAATCTGAGTATACCCGTGCAGTGTCCGGGGGACGGGAATAAGAGTGTGCAGACTGAGCGTGCTCCGTAACTTGTGTACGCGTGTGAACCAAGCCAGTGGATGGTGCAGGTGTGCGTGCAGGTGTGCGTGCAGGTGGGCGTGGGCGCGCCCGGCGCTGAGCAGAGGAATCGCCGAGGGGAGTGATCCCGCGACGGCGGCAGGGGCGAGGAGCCGTGGAGGCCGGTAAGGCAGGATTGTTTTGTGTGTCCAGGGGCTCCCTGCGGGGAGGGAGTGCTCTCTGTGGGAAGTGAGGAGAACGCCGATTCCTGACATTCATACACCTCTCCATTATTCATACACCTCTCCCTTATTCATACACCGTTCCCTTATTCATACACTGTGACGATAGCTTCCACAGGCTTATTAATATTACACAAAAATAACTGGGTTTGAACTGAACGAGGCTTAAGATATAATAAATTGTATTTATTCCTTAGAATAAAGGTGAACACAACAGATAATACAGTAACAAACAAGAAGTACACTTACTTAGGGGTTGGGGAATGAGAAGTATGATGTAGCATTTCTCTCAGCAATCAGGAAATCATTCAGGTGATATCAGGTAACCATATCAGCAAACGAAGACAAAGGATATATGGGTGGACAGCAGTTTATAAACCTTTTGTCCCTCTATCTGTAACATTAAGCACCGGTGATTGGTTTTCAATTACCTCCAGCCAATCTTTAACATGGGAACACATTTCAACACATGCCCCCCTGCTAGCTGGCACAGGCGCAGTAGAACTCTGGGGTCTCATTTCTGTAGCCCCACATATGCAAATGGAATGCCAGCCATTCTACCCATTTGGCTTTATGGCAGGAAAACCTTTGTTGGAAGGTGTTAAATGGAACACTTAAGAACTGCTCTGGTTTGAGCCTCGGATAAACAGTGAGGGTGACAAAACTCTTTGAACAATACTTAAGTCCTAGACATTCGGTCGCCTCTCCGGCCATCTGCTACATTATGGCCAAAGAAATTTCCTCTGGAATTTATCCATACCTTAGAATACAGTATTAAGCATAAAACATAGACGTATTAAAATATCCGGTTCCATTGGGTCTAGCAGGTCCAAACTTCCCAGTTCGCATTGCCAGAACTGGGACACCATATGGTCCAAAAAGCGACTTGCTACGACCTAAGGAACCGGAGTAACACAAATGCACATTAAATCATTTTAATACAAAATTCTCCACTGAAAAAGAAATCTCAGCTTTTCACTAAATCCCCATTGAAAACAACGGGCAGCTCCGCCATAGACTTTCAATGGTAAATCGCCCGCCATTGAAGTCAATGGGGTTTTTCTGCCATTGAAGTCTATGGGAAAAGTCCCGAACTTCAAGGGGGTCCATACTCCGTCGGGTTGGTCCAAGCGGGTCAAGGATGGTTCTGCAGCGATGCCGGAGCAGTGGCTACAGATACCCCAAACCCTGATCCGCTGGACCCTCCGGAACCGGAGCTATGGAATACCAAAATTCAGTTTTTTCCACTTAGTCATTTTTCAGAGCCGTTTTTGCCGCCGCCGGCAAAGCCTATGGCGCGGCCCGCTCTATCTGGTTCGACCCTTAGCGGGGGTCCAGGATTCGGGGACCCGGTGGTGGTCGAGTGGGGGGAAGCCTCGGAACTAGGGGCAAAAAGAATTTTATTTCTAGGTGCCCTAGAACTGTTTATTCCCACATCAATTAACTTTGAACTTGACTCAAGTGATTTTAACTCTTTTAAAGGACATTGTATCCGCTTTGCGGTTTGCGGTCTGGACGGCAGCCAACTCATTCTTCGAAAGTGTACCTCGAGGCATCCCCATTGAAGTCAATGGGCCCATTGACTTTCAATGGGAAACCGCCGCTCTCCCTCTCGGACGCCACCTGCTGGTCTTTACAGGAAACAGGACTAAAACAGCACAATCTTCCATTGGAATGCATTGAGCCCTAATGGCGGCCAATGGGGACCTGCAAAATGGTGCCTGAAAAGGCGGGAAAACTACACAAAGAGCTATAATCATTAAAGAACTATTAACCCTTGTGCTCCCGGATGGATTCTAGTGTGTGTGTGATGCAGACACTGATTAACACAGACATTACAATGGAACAGGGGAACAGGGGAAAATACATTTACAGGTCATAACAAGGGTTAAATCACATTTCTGGACCTCAGTCCAGTTAACCCCTTGTCTCCCAGGTGCGGTCAGGGGTGGCCAAATGGGGTGCAACCCCTTTAATACCGGGCCACCCCCTTTCTCCCTCTACACCTCCCCTTCTTAATGCGTGTCCTGTGGCCCACTGGCCCTGACGGGGAGGGGGGCACTGCTGGCACCATTAATGAATTCAGTCTCAGAGGGATAGTCCTGGCGTGAAAGTCCATCAGCATTGCTGTTTTCACTGCCCTTTTTGTGCTGAATGGTAAATTCAAATTCTTGCAAAGCCAAGCTCCATCTCAGCAGTTTGGCATTTTCCCCTGATGCCCTCTGTAGCCAACTCAGGGGATTGTGGTCTGTGATGACCGTGAAAGCCCTCCCATAGACATAGGGCTGGAGCTTTTTGAGTGCCCACACAATGGCCAAGCACTCCTTTTCAATGGTGGCATATGCCACCTCCCTGGGGAGCAGTTTGCGACTGAGATACACCACAGGGTGCTCTTTGCCGTCGTCCCCCACCTGGCTCAACACAGCCCCCACACCAAAGTCTGAGGCATCAGTCTGAATAAGAAAATGCTTGGTATAATCTGGGGCAGCCAGGATGGGGGCCTCAGCAAGCGCAGCTTTCAGTGCCTGGAAAGCAGTTTCACAGGCAGGAGACCAGGTAATAAGCACAGGCAGTTGCTTCTTAGTCAGATCAGTCAGGGGTTTGGAACACGGCGCTGTACTGTGGGACAAATTTCCTGTAGTACCCTGCAGTGCCCAAAAATGCCATGACCTGTTTCTTGGTTTTTGGAACAGGCCACTGAACTATGGCTTCTACCTTGGCTGGCTCTGGTTTGAGATGCCCTCCACCCACCCTGTGCCCTAAGTACAGGACTTCTGCCATCTCTACCATACACTTAGTGGGTTTTAAGGTAAGCCCAGCCTCCCTGATCCTATCCAGCACCGCAGCTACATGTCCTATGTGGGATTCCCAGGAATTACTAAAAACAGCAATGTCATCTAAGTAAGCCCTGGCATAGCTCTGCATCCCTTCCAGTAACCTATTGACCAGGCGTTGGAAGGTAGCCGGGGCATTCTTCATCCCAAATGGCATCACCAAAAACTCATAGAGGCCACTTGGAGTGATGAATGCTGACTTCTTCCTAGCCTCCAGGGTCAGGGGAATCTGCCAATAGTCTTTGCTCAGATCCATGGTGGTCAGATACTTTGCCCCCGCGAGTTCATCTAGTAACTCATGCATGCGGGGCATGGGGTAAGCATCTGACACCGTCCCAGCGTTGAGCAACCGGTAGTCCACACAAAACCTGGTGGTTTTGTCCTTCTTAGGCACTAGGACTACTGGACTTGCCCAAGGGCTCTGGGACGGAGTAATTACC
Organism: Ascaphus truei; assembly: GCF_040206685.1. Classification (NCBI taxonomy): domain Eukaryota; kingdom Metazoa; phylum Chordata; class Amphibia; order Anura; family Ascaphidae; genus Ascaphus; species Ascaphus truei. Next base: position 1,335,542 of record NC_134491.1, read on the forward strand.
CCTAGGGTCAGCATCTCCTCTATCTCTCTTTCCATACTGGTCTTGACCTCTGCTGACACTCTATAAGCGTGCTTATGCAGAGGCTGCAGGTCCCCTGTGTGTACTGGGTGTTTGGTGAGATGTGTGGTCCCTGGCATGTCAGTGAAGAGGGCGCTATACTGAGCTAGCATGTCCCTGGCTTCTCCCTTCTGCCTAGCACTCAACTGTGCCCCTATCTCTACCTGCTCAACAGTGTTTCCTTGCTTTGCCTCCCCTAGGAGATCAGGCAGAGCATTGCTCGCCGGATCCTCCAGCAGTGGGCTACAAATGGCCATTACTGCTCCCATACTCGGTGCTCTGTATTCCTTTAGCATATTAAGGTGATATGTCTTGTGCCTCTCAGGCGCTACCTGTACAACATAGTTGCACTCATTCACCTTTCGGATAACCGGGTACGGTCCCGACCAGGCAGCCATCAGCTTGTTCTCCCGAGTGGGTTTGAGAACAAGCACCTGCTGTCCTGGGATGAATTCTCTGCTACGGGCCTGCTGGTCATACCATTGCTTCTGCTTGGTCTGAGCAGCCCTGAGGTGGTCCTGGGCCACCCCCATAAGCATCTCTAACCGGTCTCTGAGATCTACTACATACTGGATCACTGAAGCATCAGTAGCAGTAGTCTCCCCTTCCCATCCCTCACGGAATAGGTCCAGAGGTCCACGTACCCTGCGGCCATATAGTAGCTCGAAGGGGGAGAAGCCTGTAGATTCTTGCGGTACCTCTCGGTATGCAAACCGCAAGTGCTACAGGTGAATCTCCCAGTCTTTCCCCTCCGCCTCTATAAAGGTCCGAAGCATCTGCTTCAGGGTACCATTAAACCTCTCACATAATCCGTTTGTTTGGGGATGGTAAGGGGTAGTGCGCCGGTGCTGTACACCGCAAGCATCCCAGAGACAATGTAACAGTTCACTCATGAACTGCGACCCCTAATCGGTTAGGATCTCACTAGGGAAACCTACCCTAGCAAAAATGTTCAGCAGAGCTGCTGCCACTGTCTTGGCACTTATGGTGCCCAGCGCTACCGCCTCAGGGTACCGGGTGGCAAAATCCACCACCGTGAGGATGTAGCGCTTCCCTGACCTGCTAGGAATCATGAGGGGTCCTATCAGGTCCATCGCTACCTTCTGGAAGGGTTCCCCTATTATCGGTAGGGGTTTCAGGGGTGCCTTCACACGGTCGCCCACCTTACCCACTCGCTGGCAGGCATCACAAGAGCGGCAGAAATTGCTCGCATCTCGGGATGCCCCCGGCCAGTAGTAACGCTGTAATAACCGGGCTCGCGTCCTGGTGACCCCCTGATGTCCCGCTAACGGAATAGAGTGAGCTACCCGTAACAATTGCTGTCGGTACCCCTAGGGTACTACTAGCTGTCGCTTACCGGTCAATCCCTTCTCTATCCCCGGGTTCCCTTCTTCTCTGTATAGGAGTCCTTATACCATAGGCAGCGCTCAGTGCCCTCCCCTGCCTGAGATTCGGACGCCCGAAGTCTCACGCCGGCCAGGGTAGGGTCTGTCTTCACTGCCTCCCTAAACTGGGCTCCTAAATCTGGCCACCCCCCAGTCATGTCATTGACAGGGGAAGGGGACAGGGTAAGGGGGAACAGTACGTCAGCCTGTGGTTGCAACTGATCCTGGCTTACCTCCCCGGGCTCCTCTGCGCCCTTTGTTAACGTTGGTCCCAAAGGCTGGGGGACTGGGGTGGCCACTGCCGGCATTGCCGCGGTCTGGCTCCGGGTAACCGCCGCCACTGCAGCGGGCTGGGGCACACGGTCGTAGGTGCAGGTCATCGGTCCCAGGTCATTGCCCAAAAGAATTTCAGCATCCAAACCTGGTAAAAACCCCACCTCCCGCACACCCTTGCCCACCCCCCAATCCAAAAAAATGCGGGCCACCTGCAGGAAACGTGGCTCTCCATCAGCCACAGTGATCTGCATCCCAGGGCCTGGGAGCAATTCCTCTCGCCGGACCATATCAGGTCGGACCACGGTCACTGCAGCTCCTGAATCAAGCAAGCCAACTGCCTGCCGGCCACCGACTGTGACCGGGGTGAGATGCTTGCTCCTGCCGTCCGTCGGCTGCAGGTCTGCGCAGTGATGTCCTCCGCTCCTGGCTGTAGGCACCGATGAAACCGGGGTGGGGGTGACATGGGACGTCTCGCTGGGAGTTGTTTCCATGACCGGTCCTGGTTCTTTGGTGGAAGCCACCTGCACGCGGGCTACCGGCTTTGCAGCTGGGGTGCGTTGCCCTCGATAGGGTCCGTTGGAACGCAGGGGTTCCGGGCAATCTGGTCTGAGGTGACCAGTGCTGTTGCAATTGTAGCACCGGCTCTCATGCCGGAGCTCTCCTGCCTTCTGTGACCCGCTGCCCGCAGGCGGCTTTTGGGTCCACTGGGGGGTACTCACAGCTTTCTTGGCCGGTGCCGGTGGGGTTACCGCTTTGGCTGGTACCTTGGCGGTCATCTGGGACCGGCTGACCACATAGTCATCTGCCATCCTCGCCGCCTCGGTGTAGGTCTTGGGCTTTTTATCATACACAAAAGCCCTCACCGCCGGCGGGCACTGCTGCATGAGCTGCTCCTGAAAGATGAGGTCCAGCAGGCGTTGGTAAGTCCTGGCCTCAGAGCCCTCCACCCAGTGTAACCCATACAAAGCCATGCGGGTCACATAAGTGACATAGGTCTCCTGAGGGTGCCTCTTCTCCAGCCGGAACATACCCCGGTAAGCTTCAGGGGTAAAACCGTGCTGAAACAGCAAAAGTTCTTTCAGGTGGTCATAGTCATCAGCAAACTCCTCTGTAAGCGCCATCAAAGTCTGTTTAGCCAAGCCGGAGAGTAGCGGGTCCAGGCGTGCAACCCTATGCTGGGGAAGCACCCCGTACCGCCGGCACTGCGTTTCAAAGTTCCTTAGAAACATGTCAATCCGATCAGTGCCCTCCACCTACTTGGTGAGACTGTGCTTGTCCAGTTGGAGTCCATCTTTGGGGGGTCGGACCGGGGGGCAATAAGCGGGTCTGTTCACTGCCATAGAGATAAACTGTAGCCGCTCCTCCGGTGTCCCTCGGTCTCCCCACGCTGTTATCAGTGCCAGCATTTCAGGGGTAAACGGGCTGGTAGCCGCAGCTATCAGTGCCCCTCCGGCTGCACTTGTCCTGGGAGGTGCACTTGGTCCCTCCCCAGGATCCTGCCGGCCCGGCACTGGGTTCAGTCCCTGATCTCCGGGCGGCTGTAAAAGGGCAAGCTGAGCTACTTCCAGGACCTCTGGATGCTCAGCTTCATATGCGGTGATTGCAACAACCATGTCCTCGACCTCCTGGTCCACATATTCCAGTCCATAGGCACGGCACTTGTCTTTTAGCTGATTTCTAGTTCTCAGGTAATAGATGTTCTCCGCTTCACTCATGGCTCTGAGTTCTGGGTCGCAGCAGTGAGGTGGTGTGACAACTTGCGTTACTTGTTGCACTACTGTGTGTTCAATATCTTTAGTCCCAGGAACTTGCAATTACCATCAAGTTCCCACTGGATCACAGTACCCCGCAGAATACTGTAATCCAGGTCCAGTTCAATCCCACCGCTGCCACCAGTTTTATTAATACGCCTGTGACGATAGCTTCCACAGGCTTATTAATATTACACAAAAATAACTGGGTTTGAACTGAACAAGGCTTAAGATATAATACATTGTATTTATTCCTTAGAATAAAGGTGAACACAACAGATAATACAGTAACAAACAAGAAGTACACTTACTTAGGGGTTGGGGAATGAGAAGTATGATGTAGCATTTCTCTCAGCAATCAGGAAATCATTCAGGTGATATCAGGTAACCATATCAGCAAACGAAGACAAAGGATATATGGGTGGACAGCAGTTTATAAACCTTTTGTCCCTCTATCTGTAACATTAAGCACCGGTGATTGGTTTTCAATTACCTCCAGCCAATCTTTAACATGGGAACACATTTCAACACATGCCCCCCTGCTAGCTGTCACAGGCGCAGTAGAACTCTGGGGTCTCATTTCGCATTGCCAGAACTGGGACACCATATGGTCCAAAAAGCGACTTGCTACGACCTAAGGAACAGGAGTTACACAAATGCACATTAAATCATTTTAATACAAAAATCTCCACTGAAAAAGAAATCTCAGCTTTTCACTAAATCCCCATTGAAAACAACGGGCAGCTCCGCCATAGACTTTCAATGGTAAATCGCCGCCATTGAAGTCAATGGGGTTTTTCTGCCATTGAAGTCTATGGGAAAAGTCCCGAACTTCAAGGGGGTCCATACCCCGTCAGGTTGGTCCAAGCGGGTCAAGGATGGTTCTGCAGCGATGCCGGAGCAGTGGCTACAGATACCCCAAACCCTAATCCGCTGGACCCCCGGAACCGGAGCTATGGAATACCAAAATTCAGTTTTTTCCACTTAGTCATTTTTCAGAGCCGTTTTTGCCGCCGCCGGCAAAGCCTATGGCGCGGCCCGCTCTATCTGGTTCGACCCTTAGCGGAGGTCCAGGATTCGGGGACCCGGTGGTGGTCGAGTGGGGGGAAGCCTCGGAACTAGGGGCAAAAAGAATTTTATTTCTAGGTGCCCTAGAACTGTTTATTCCCACATCAATTAACTTTGAACTTGACTCAAGTGATTTTAACTCTTTTAAAGGACATTGTATCCGCTTTGCGGTTTGCGGTCTGGACGGCAGCCAACTCGTTCTTCGAAAGGGTACCTCGAGGCATCTCCATTGAAGTCAATGGGCCCATTGACTTTCAATGGGAAACCGCCGCTCTCCCTCTCGGACGCCACCTGCTGGTCTTTACAGGAAACAGGACTAAAACAGCACAATTTCCATTGGAATGCATTGAGCCCTAATGGCGGCCAATGGGGACCTGCAAAATGGTGCCTGAAAAGGTGGGAAAACTACACAAAGAGCTATAATCATTAAAGAACTATTAACCCTTGTGCTCCCGGATGGATTCTAGTGTGTGTGTGATGCAGACACTGATTAACACAGACATTACAATGGAACAGGGGAACAGGGGAAAATACATTTACAGGTCATAACAAGGGTTAAATCACATTTCTGGACCTCAGTCCAGTTAACCCCTTGTCTCCCTGGTGCGGTCAGGGGTGGCCAAATGGGGTACAACCCCTTTAATACCGGGCCACCCCCTTTCTCCCTCTACATACACGTTCCCTTATTCATACACCTCTCCCTTATTCATACACGTTCCCTTATTCATACACCTCTCCTTTATTCATACACCGTTCCCTTATTCATACACCTCTCCCTTATTCATACACCTCTCCCTTATTCATACACCTCTCCCTTATTCATACACCTCTCCCTTATTCATACACCTCTCCCTTATTCATACACCGTTCCCTTATTCATACACCGTTCCCTTATTCATACACCGTTCCCTTATTCATACACCGTTTCCTTATTCATACACCGTTCCCTTATTCATACACCGTTCCCTTATTCATACACCGCTCCTTTATTCATACACCGTTCCCTTATTCATACAACTCTCCCTTATTCATACACTGCTCCCTTATTCATACACCTCTCCCTTATTCATACACCGTTCCCTTATTCATACACCTCTCCCTTATTCATACACCGTTCCCTTATTCATACACCTTTCCCTTATTCATACACCGTTCCCTTATTCATACACCGCTCTTTTATTCATACACCGCTCCTTTATTCATACACCGTTCCCTTATTCATACAACTCTCCCTTATTCATACACCTCTCCCTTATTCATACAACTCTCCCTTATTCATACACCTCTCCCTTATTCATACACGTTGCCTTATTCATACACCGTTCCCTTATTCATACACCTCTCCCTTATTCATACACCGCTCCCTTATTCATACACCATTCCCTTATTCATACACCTCTCCCTTATTCATACACCTCTCCCTTATTCATACACCTCTCCCTTATTCATACACCTCTCCCTTATTCATACACCTCTCCCTTATTCATACACCGTTGCCTTATTCATACACCGTTCCCTTATTCATACACCTCTCTTATTCATACACATCTCCCTTATTCGTACACCTCTCCCTTATTCGTACACCTCTCCCTTATTCATACACCTCTCCCTTATTCATACACCGTTCCCTTATTCATACACCGTTCCCTTATTCATACACCGTTCCCTTATTCATACACCGTTCCCTTATTCATACACGTTCCCTTATGCATACACCGTTCCCTTATTCATACACCATTCCCTTATTCATACACCTCTCCCTTATTCATACACCGTTCCCTTATTCATACACGTTCCCTTATTCATACACCTTTCCCTTATTCATACACCGCTCCTTTATTCATACACCGTTCCCTTATTCATACACCGTTCCCTTATTCATACACCGTTCCCTTATTCATACAACTCTCCCTTATTCATACACCTCTCCCTTATTCATACACCTCTCCCTTATTCATACAACTCTCCCTTATTCATACACCTCTCCCTTATTCATACACGTTGCCTTATTCATACACCGTTCCCTTATTCATACACCTCTCCCTTATTCATACACCGCTCCCTTATTCATACACCGCTCCCTTATTCATACACCATTCCCTTATTCATACACCTCTCCCTTATTCATACACCTCTCCCTTATTCATACACCGTTGCCTTATTCATACACCTCTCTTATTCATACACCGCTCCCTTATTCATACACATCTCCCTTATTCGTACACCTCTCCCTTATTCATACACCGTTCCCTTATTCATACACCGTTCCCTTATTCATACACCGTTCCCTTATTCATACACCTCTCCCTTATTAATACACTGTTCCCTTATTCATACACCTCTCCCTTATTCATACACCTCTCCCTTATTCATACACCGTTCCCTTATTCATACACGTTCCCTTATTCATACACCTCTCCCTTATTCATACACTGTTCCCTTATTCATACACCGCTCCCTTATTCATACACCGTTCCCTTATTCATACACCTCTCCCTTATTCATACACCTCTCCCTTATTCATACACCTCTCCCTTATTCATACACCTCTCCCTTATTCATACACCGTTCCCTTATTCATAAACGTTCCCTTATTCATACACCTCTCCCTTATTCATACACGTTCCCTTATTCATACACGTTCCCTTATTCATACACCTCTCCCTTATTCATACACCGTTCCCTTATTCATACACCTCTCCCTTATTCATACACCTCTCCCTTATTCATACACCTCTCCCTTATGCATACACCGTTCCCTTATTCATATACCGTTCCCTTATTCATACACCGTTCCCTTATTCATACACCGTTCCCTTATTCATACACCGTTCCCTTATTCATACACCGTTCCCTTATTCATACACCTTTCCCTTATTCATACACCGTTCCCTTATTCATACACCGTTCCCTTATTCATGCACCGTTCCCTTATTCATACAACTCTCCCTTATTCATACACCTCTCCCTTATTCATACACCGTTGCCGTATTCATACACCGTTCCCTTATTCATACACCAAAGTTCCCAGCAAAAATGGAGACTGCGCTCGTCTGTTCTCTCCTGGATATCTCTGCTATCCACCTTCTCCCGCAGCTCCCAAATCCTCCGGCGATCACCCGGGATAACAGTCAGAAAGTAACAAAAAAAGTTGGAGCGCAGAGAGAAAAAAAGTGGTATTAGACAAAATCACTTTATTGGGTAAAATAACATCTAAAACTTACAATCAGTAAAAGCTGCATCGCCCGTGGGGTTCCCAAGCCAGTCCTCACTAACACTGCCTCCCTCGGCAGTGCCCTACTGCGAGTCGCTACCCTGCTACAACCCGGAAGAGGAAGTCCAATGCTGGGCTCTCTCGCGAGATCGCTGTTCGGGAAGTGCTGGCTCTGGCTGGATATTAAAAATGAATGAACCCCTGTAGGCTATAGGTACCACTCTCCAAGACCGAGTGTGTACCCTATATTCTATGCAACCCCTCAACGCGTTTCGCGCGATCTTGCGCTTCGTCAGGAGGTAGTATACATCTCTGGGGGCTGCCTTATATAGGCCACCCCTCCCCTAATCATGCTAAATCTCTTACACATGTGCATACTTGTTACAATGAATAATTAATGATCCTGTGATTAAACAATTACTTTCAACATGACATACATAAAAACAATCCACTATTATCTTATACATTATATTTAAAACCTGTCTCACCCATCTTAAAAGAAAAATAATAATTTTTTCTAAAACATTTCATTCAAATTACTGTAAAAGTTCCTTAAAATACTACTTAACTTGTACTTAGATCCTTAGATCATTCACTTGCTAATCTGCATATTGCCTACTCTAATGAAACTTAGTCTAGTTGCAGATCCCTTATTGGGAAGTTAATAGTTAATATATAAATATCTGTATCCTCTTTCCCCTATTTAAAAATTAATTAAAAAATATATATATATATACCAACTAAGATTTAAAAACTGTTAAATCTAAAACCCATATTTTACTTGTTATGAAATTAGAATCCATATAGCTATCTAAGGAAGGGATTTAACTCTATCATTTCGTTCAGACCATCAGGCATTTTGCTTTTAAGTGTATATATCCAAAATTGTTCGCGTTGGAGTAACTTTTGATCTCTATTTCCTTTTCTAATGTCTTTTTGGACTATCTCTAAACCTCTAAACCTTAGACCTTCCGGTAACCCATTGTGGTAATGTAAGAAGTGCAGGGACAAATTGTGTACTTTTTTGCCATTTTCCACATTACGTTTGGCGTTTCTAATACCGTTAACATGTTCGCCAATTCGTACTTTAAAGTACGAATTGGCGAACATGTTAACGGTATTAGAAACGCCAAACGTAATGTGGACAATGGCAAAAAAGTACACAATTTGTCCCTGCACTTCTTACATTACCACAATGGGTTACCGGAAGGTCTAAGGTTTAGAGGTTTAGAGATAGTCCAAAAAGACATTAGAAAAGGAAATAGAGATCAAAAGTTACTCCAACGCGAACAATTTTGGATATATACACTTAAAAGCAAAATGCCTGATGGTCTGAACGAAATGATAGAGTTAAATCCCTTCCTTAGATAGCTATATGGATTCTAATTTCATAACAAGTAAAATATGGGTTTTAGATTTAACAGTTTTTAAATCTTAGTTGGTATATATATATATATTTTTTAATTAATTTTTAAATAGGGGAAAGAGGATACAGATATTTATATATTAACTATTAACTTCCCAATAAGGGATCTGCAACTAGACTAAGTTTCATTAGAGTAGGCAATATGCAGATTAGCAAGTGAATGATCTAAGGATCTAAGTACAAGTTAAGTAGTATTTTAAGGAACTTTTACAGTAATTTGAATGAAATGTTTTAGAAAAAATTATTATTTTTCTTTTAAGATGGGTGAGACAGGTTTTAAATATAATGTATAAGATAATAGTGGATTGTTTTTATGTATGTCATGTTGAAAGTAATTGTTTAATCACAGGATCATTAATTATTCATTGTAACAAGTATGCACATGTGTAAGAGATTTAGCATGATTAGGGGAGGGGTGGCCTATATAAGGCAGCCCCCAGAGATGTATACTACCTCCTGACGAAGCGCAAGATCGCGCGAAACGCGTTGAGGGGTTGCATAGAATATAGGGTACACACTCGGTCTTGGAGAGTGGTACCTATAGCCTACAGGGGTTCATTCATTTTTAATATCCAGCCAGAGCCAGCACTTCCCGAACAGCGATCTCGCGAGAGAGCCCAGCATTGGACTTCCTCTTCCGGGTTGTAGCAGGGTAGCGACTCGCAGTAGGGCACTGCCGAGGGAGGCAGTGTTAGTGAGGACTGCCTTATTCATACACCTCTCCTTTATTCATACACCTCTCCCTTATTCATACACCGCTCCCTTATTCATACACCATTCCCTTATTTATACACCTATCCCTTATTCATACACCTCTCCCTTATTTATACACCTCTCCCTTATTCATACACCGTTGCCTTATTCATACACCGTTCCCTTATTCATACACCTCTCCCTTATTCATACACACCTCCCTTATTCATACACCGCTCCCTTATTCATACACCATTCCCTTATTTATACACCTCTCCCTTATTCATATACCTCTCCCTTATTCATACACCTCTCCCTTATTCATACACCTCTCCCTTATTCATACACCTCTCCCTTATTCATACACCTCTCCCTTATTCATACACCATTCCCTTATTTATACACCTCTCCCTTATTCATACACCTCTCCCTTATTCATACACCGTTCCCTTATTCATACACCTCTCCCTTATTCATACACCATTCCCTTATTTATACACCTCTCCCTTATTCATACACCGTTCCCTTATTCATACACCTCTCCCATATTCATACAGTTCCCTTATTCATACACCTCTCCCTTATTCATACACCTCTCCCATATTCATATAGTTCCCTTATTCATACACCTCTCCCTTATTCATACACCTCTCCCATATTCATACAGTTCCCTTATTCATACACCTCTCCCTTATTCATACACCTCTCCCTTTTTCATACACCTCTCCCTTATTCATACACCTCTCCCTTATTCATACAGTTCCCTTATTCACACCTCTCCCTTATTCATACACCGCTCTTTTTTTTAAAACAATATTTTTATTTACATATATATAAATTGGGGACAGACAGTAAAGTGGGGGTGCGATGGGTGGTTAGGTGGGTACAAAATGAAAACAGGTGCAAGAGGGTAGAGGGGGGTGGGAGGAATACCAGTGCCATTTCACTTATAGCATATAGAACATCACATTGTATCATTAACAAAGCAGTTCAACTCATATACAGCTTCTACATAGTGCAGAGACATGTGTCAAACCCTGTGCCTCTCATCTCGCTCACCCAGGGTTCCCAGGCTGCCAAATACCGCTCTTTGGTATGATTAAGAATCGCTGTAATTTTTTTATAGCAATGAGTTTGCCATATTCTCTCTTTTACCTTTTTAGGACTTGTGGTGGGTTTTTCCCAGGATACATGTCCAGGAACAGGATTGTGTTTTCCCTGTCTTCATGTGGCCAGCACTTCTCAGCCTAGCTGTTGCAACAATGTTGCGATCCCTTGTGGGTTTCTTGGCTTCAGCAAGTTGCCTTGGCAACCCCCCTGCCTTTTTACCAGGATGGACTGCTCCCCCTCCCCTTGCCAGGTGGTATTGTCCCAGTTAGTTTCCCATCAGCCCAGACCAGCATGCTGTCTCTTAGTACCAGCAGCCATCTCGAGCAGTCATCTCTCCTATCCTGGTAAAGTCACTGATTTTCACCTATCCCTATATCTTGCATTTAGCCCACTTCCCTCATAGCTCCCCTTCCCCTCCATTACTCTGATGTCCCAGTGTTCCCTCAGTGCTTTTCCCCCTTTTTATTTGTATGTTGTTGCCCCAAATAAACACTTCAGCAAGTAAGAAGTCTTCCTTGCTTGATATATGGGATTGAGTTAACCTGCCTGTCCCTACGCATCTATCAGGGTGTGCTTAGGCCAGAACAATACACTTCTCTTTACACCTCTCTTTTATTCATACACCGCTCCCTTAGTCATACACCGTTCCCTTATTCATACACCTCTCATTTATTCATACACCTCTCCCTTATTCATACACCGTTCCCTTATTCATACACCTCTCCCTTATTCATACACCGTTCCCTTATTCATACACCTCTTCCCCCAGCTCCCACCTCTGCCCCCCCTTCCAAACACTAGCCCCCTCCCTTCTCTCCTTCCCTGTTCCTCCTCTCCCTCTCTGCTCTTTTCCTCTTCCCTGTTTCTCCCTGCTCCCCCCCCCTTCCCCTACTCTCCCTGCTCCCTCCCCCCCCCCTTCCCCTACTCTCCCTGCTCCCTCCCCCCACACTTTTCCTATGGCGCCCATGAGGTTTGCACTCGAAGAACATTTCCTGGAACAAAAAAACCTAATCAATTTTTTCCAATCCCGGTGCACTAAGAACACTAGTAGCTCTGTGGTAACACTATACACCTGATACATAAAGCTTGACCACTTGCAGATGCACTTACCAGAACGCCCTCCTACTGTCTCTGTATGTTCCTCCTACCAATTAGATTGTAAGCTCTTCTCTGTATGTACCTTCTACCAATTATATTGTAAGCTCTTCGGAGCAGTGACTCCTTTTCCTAAATGTTACTTTTATGTCTGAAGCTCTTATTCCCATTATGTGTTATTTGCATTATTTGTTATTTATATGATTGTCACGTATTACTACTGCGAAGCGCTATGTAAATAAAGGCATACATACCTACACACATACAACACTAAAGCTTCCCTGTTTTCCAAAGTCCGGACCAGCCATCCTACTAAATGTGCCAGTGGGGCAAAGACACTAGATCATTAGCAAATTAACCACTTCACTGCTAGATGGGGCAACAACACCCGATGTCACTCATGCTGCCATAGAACAGCTCAGTGTACACCCTGTCGTGCTTGTGGTACATATGATGTCATACTGAGACCAGTAATGTAATCTATCAAGCAGCAGGGTGCACAGTGCAGCTGGAGATGTTCTCTGCCTTGAGTGTTGTGTGCAAGCAGTAAGGTGAGAGCAGGAATACTGTATGCTCTCCGCTTTGTGTAGTGACAGAGCAGCTCGTGCAGTGTGCAGGTTACCGGATAACTCGGTTACATAACTCATTGGAGATTGTGGCATTATCACTTGAGTTTTTAATCCAGGATTGAGAGGTGTGGGGGGGGGGCTGTGTAGGGAGATCTAGTGGATCTATGCAGGGAGGGGTCCGTAGGTAGATCTGGTGGATCTATGCAGAGAGGGGGTCTGTAGAGACATCTAGTGGATCCATGCAGGGAGGGGGTCTTTAGGGAGATCTGGTGGATCTATGCAGTGAGGCTTTTATTTAAAATTTTCTAATTTTTAAAAATAAATATTTGATTGGATTTAATTGTTTTTAAGTGGATGAGAGGTATGTGTCCCTGATGCCTGTGTATTAGGGGGATGTGAGAGGGATGTATCCTTGATGTCTGTGTATTAGGAGAGGATGAGAGGTATGTGACCCTGATATCAGTGTATTAGGAGAAGATGAGAAGTACAGCTGAACCCCGTTATAACGCGGTCCTCGGGGGTCACCCGATCCGACCGCGTTATAATCGGGGTCGCGCTAAACTTTTTTTTTTAATGGACGCCGCGCGCCCGATCGGAGGGAGGAGGCACGAGTGAGGCGACGCCAGCCCCACCACAATCCTCCAGCAGCCCCACCATGATGGGGGGGGGATGGGGAAGGGGGAGGTGTGTGTGTGAAGTTTGGCAAAAAAAAAAGGGGGGGAGGGTTTGAGGGGGGAAGGGAGGGGGGAGGAGGCGAGGGGTTTGTGTGTAAAGTTTGGGGTCCATGCTCACACCGCGTTATAAGCAGATCAACTTTATAGCGGATCGCGCTATAACGGGGTTGAGCTGTACTTGTTTCTGATGCCTGTGTATTAGGAGGAGATGAGAGGTATGTGTCCCTGATGTCTATGTATTAAGAGAGGATGAGATTTATGTGTCCCTCATGTCCGTGTATTAGGAGAGGATGAGAGGTATGTGTGCCTGATGTCTGTGTATTAGGAGAGTATGATAGGTATGTGTACCTGATTTCTGTGTATTAGGATGGGGTGAGCAGTATGTGTCCCTGATGTCTGTGTATTAGGAGAGGGTGAGAGGTACGTGTCCCATCTCACACTCCAGGTTGATGTCCATGTCAACATTTATAATTGAACCTGGGTTCCCAGGAACCATGGTACTGTTCTGTGCAGGCACCTGATCTAGTGTCACCTCCCCTTCACCCCCAGACATGTGGACCCTGGCTGCCTGAGTGATGTGTGCTTGTGCCTCAGTTCCCCCACTGTGCAGGCTCAGCGGCTCCCACTGCCTGGGCTTGAGATCAGAGGTTGGCTCCGGCTTCTTGCAGGACCCAGGCCCTCTCTCCTGCTGGGGGCAGCACAGTAGAGCCCGGAGCTCCTGCCGGAACTTTGGGCTCAGCCCAAGGTAGATGATTGGGTTGTAGAAACTGGCCGACTTGGCAAAGAGAGTGGCCACCACACTGGTGAGGGCTGGCACTTGGTATCCGCAGGCTGACCAGATGGAGATGACGGCATAGGGAGACCAGGCCAGCAGGAAGCCTGTGCAGATAACGAAAGAGACCTGGGGGATAAACGGGGTACTGTATTAACGAATTGCAGGAATTAACCTGATACTATATTACATATTTCTGCTCTTTTTAGCAATCCCACCTTTTTTTACAGTATTTGTACAGTGTACATTGGAGATATCAGTTGCTATAAATGTGCTTCTCTGGGAGGTTAAAATGGCAGCTGCCATGCGCACTCATTAAGGCAACAGAGGTTGCCATACAAGCAGCTGATACTTTGTGTAATAACAAACAGGAGAAAACTGAGCAAAATAGCAAGATTAAAAAAAATAAAGTGTTAGTCATATGTTTTGCTGATCTATTTCTATCAGGTTATGTTATGAGCTGGTTTTCTGGGCAGGACTGCTGCTGGAGGAGTGTGCAACACTGCTTCACAAAGGGTTAAAATAGGGACTGCAGTGTGCCAGTGTCATTTCTGCCGCTGTCACATTGCAGTGACAACGTTTCGGACAAAACGGGCAGCTTCCTCAGAGACTCCTGTGTGCTGCTGATACACGGGACGCGGTGAGTGGAAGAGATACAATGTAACGCCCGGTGTTCGGCGGACGTCTCTGTGTGAGCCCCAATTACCCGGGTGATGTCTCTCTCCATGGTGAGCTGGCGTTGGCTGATGTCCCCTCTCCGGGAGCTCTTGTGGCTGGCGTGGACGGTCCTGATGATGGACACGTAGCAGAACACCATAACGGACACCGGGAGAAAGAAGCCCCACAGCAAGACCCCGATAACGTAGCACTTGTAGGGGGCTGAGCGTGTGGCCTGCGCCCAGTCTATCTCACATGTTCCGTACTTCCGCTCTGCACAGAAAATCATACAGCACAGGCTGTGATGCAATGCGACACCTGACTTCTGTATTACAAGCCCCCTGCCTGTGACCTGTATATTTGAAGCCCCCTGCCTGTGACCTGTATATTTGAAGCCCCCTGACCGTGTATACAGTACCTGTGAAGCTCCCCCAGTCTGTGACCTGTATATTAGAAATCCCCTATCTGTGTATACAGTACCTGTGAAGCTCTCCCAGCCTGTGACCTGTATATTAGAAGCCCCCAGCCTGTGACCTGTATATTAGAAGCCCGCTGCGGCTACCTCTGTATATAGTACCTGTGAAGCTCCCCCAGCCTGACCTGTATATTAGAAGCCCCCTGGGTATACAGTACCTGTGAAGCTCCCCCAGCCTGTGACCTGTATATTAGAAACCCCCAGCCTGTGACCTGTATATTAGAAGCCCCCTGCGGCTGCCTGTGTATACACTACCTATGAAGCTCACCCAGTCTGTGACCTGTATATTAGAAATCCCCTGTTTGTGTATACAGTACCTGTGAAGCTCTCCCAGCCTGTGACCTGTATATTAGAAGCCCCCTGCGGCTGCCTGTGTATACAGTACATGTGAAGCTCCCCCTGTATATTTGAAGCCCCATGCCTGTGTATACAGTCAGAAATTCATTAACACATTCCCAGCTAGCTCAAACTCCTACACCCACCACATCAAAGAGTGCTACTGAGCGTGGCAATTGTATACAACAAAAGACGGGGGTGCCCAATGCTACATCCAATTGACAAAAAACTTTATACTTATTACCGTATATAGGGGTACTTTACAGGAACAAATCCTCCCTAAGTCTCCTGGTCAGAAAGCGTATTGCACAGCAGATGCTAATGCCAATTATTGACTATGGAGACATAGTATATGGCTCGGCTCCTCAAACCCACCTTAGCAAACTTGACACCCTCTACAATTCAATTTGTCGTTTTGTTCTCCAATGCAACTACAACACACATCACTGCGAAATGCTCAAAGAACTAGATTGGTCATCACTAGAGTCTAGGCGCAAAGTTCACCTTTCCTGTCTCACCCTCAAATACTTTCTGGGCAAGCTACCCAGCTACCTGAACAAGCTCCTCACCCCTACCACATGCAGTACCTATCACCTGAGATCAGACTCCAAAAGACTATTCATGGTCCCAAGACTCAACAAAGTATCCGGACGTTCCTCCTTCTCCTTCCGTGCACCCCAAAACTGGAACAACCTACCAGAGACTCTCATATCCACCACCAGCTTAAGTTCTTTCAAATCTAAGGCTGTCTCACATTTTAATCTGGTCTGTAACTGTTTCATACGCTCATAATATATATTTTCTTTAACTGTGCATGCAATGTCTTGTATATAATGTATACCTTGTTCATTTATGTAACTGTATTTGTAACCATGTATTATTTGTTTTACTCTGTGCCCAGGACATACTTGAAAACGAGAGGTAACTCTCAATGTATTACTTCCTGGTAAAATATTTTTATAAATAAATAAAAAATAAAAAAAGTATATGTTTTGTCAATTGGATGTAGCATTGGGCACCTCTTTGTATACAGTACCCGTGAACCTCCCCTAGCCTGTGACCTTTATATTAGAGCCCCCCAGCCTGTGACCTGTATATTAGAAGCCCCCTGCCTGTGTATACAGTACCTGTGAAGATCCCCCAGCCTGTGACCTGTATATTAGAAGCCCCTGCCTGTGTATACAGTACCTGTGAAGCTCCCCCAGCCCAGCACGGGGCATCCAGACCAGAAAAGAGCAAAGATCCAAATGAAAGTCAGAGTCACAGAAACGCTCCTTTTATCCACGGTGTGCGCTGAAACCAGGAGAGAGGGAGAG
Source organism: Ascaphus truei (assembly GCF_040206685.1). Classification (NCBI taxonomy): domain Eukaryota; kingdom Metazoa; phylum Chordata; class Amphibia; order Anura; family Ascaphidae; genus Ascaphus; species Ascaphus truei. The sequence continues at coordinate 1,352,416 of NC_134491.1, forward strand.
CTCACACCAAGCTAACTACGGCAGCCAAGAGGTTAAAGCATCCTGAATACTAACGTGTCGGTACATAAATCAGTCGTGAGGATTATCACACTTCTACCTGGCTCTTACAGAACAGACACCCAGAAATATTATCATTGCCCCTCACTGATGCCTCCCAACAACTTCAAACACCCTCTAGAGTTGGGGAGTGATCCTTCTAACCACCCAGAATAGCGCAACACGTCAGCCCTGGCAAGGGTTTGTACATTGAGGCTGCCTTACATGTACCTTCTAAGGAGAAGCAGGGTTTAGGATGCAAGTATAGGGAGAGGCTCACTATTATTAGTAGACTGGGTATTACTCATTGTAGTATTATTGGTATCAGTATGATTCGTTTCCTCAGTGTTAGTATTTCATTAGTAACATTGTACATCACAGCATGTGCCTTCCTCTGGATCAATAAGTATAGATATAGGATAAAGTATCTGTTGTCTAAATTTAGCATAGGTTGAACTTGATGGACCTACGTCTTTTTTCAATCTCATCTACTATGTAACTATGTGCACAGAGTCACTGGCCCCTCTGGCAGTGAATGGGTTAATGCCATACCTCGATGTGGCTTGCATCCCTTGATATACCGGGTCAGGCTGATTGCGGTCAGAGTATTAATGCTGATCAGGCCAAAGAGAAGGATTAAAAACCCATCAACCTAATAGGGTGAGACAGATAATTAGGGTAGACCCTGCAGGATTGCTAAGGTTTATTCTTACACAAGGAAACAGGTTTTTGGGGGTGCTTAAAGACAATTATATGACCTAAATTATTGAGGAACCAACCAGGAGAGGGGCAGTTCTGGATTTGGTCATATCAAACAATGTAGAAGTACTAACAAGTATTCAAGTCCTGGAACATTTGGGTAACAGTGATCATAACATGGTCCCGTTTGAAATAAATGATCAAAAAATAGATTTCTTGGGTTCAACAAAGACCTTAAACTTTAGAAAGGCAGATTTTAATAAACTGAGGTCTAATCTAATGTAAAGAACGGGTGAACAAGGGTTAACCCACCAGGTGCTCTAGAAGCCAACACAGTCACTGAAATGTAGATATATAACAAGATATTAGGTGGGCAACGGCAACACTTCCAATGAGTGATGTAAAGTCTCTCCCAGCAACTGGCTCCGTGATGAGCACAAATAACATTGGGTTAGAGAGACTCACGGTTAGTGGAGTGTGTACTGTCGAGCCTCATGGATCCTTCAATGATTGTAGCACCGCCAACCCGTCTAGCAACTCTTCCGTCGCACAGGGCGGTCACATGACCGGCGGTGATGATGTCATCAGGGGAAACAAATCAGCAACCTGGCGTGCAGTCCGAAGTGAAACGGAGCAGGATCTCCTCCCACAGGAGGCAGGTAACAGCGCACAGCCGTGAAAAAAAGCGGAGGATGGCTTCAGATGGGGACTAAAAGAATTTTATTGTAAACAAAGTATACAGCTGACGGATCTTTCTCTCTTTGACAAAGGCCTGAGGGCTGAAACGCGTCAGAGGATCCGTCAGCTGTATACTTTGTTTCCAATAAAATTCTTTTAGTCCCCATCTGAAGCCATCCTCCACTTTTTCTCACGGCTGTGCGCTGTTACCTGCCTCCTGTGGGAGGAGATCCTCCTCCTGCTGTGAGGTCTAATCTAGTAGTAATACAACGGGATGATGTTTTTGCAGGGAAAAATGTAGAAGATAAATGGGCAGTCTTTAAAACATTGTTAGAAAAGCATACTTATCAGTGTATACCCTTGGGTAATAAGTATAAAAGAAATAAGTCAAAACCAATGTGGCTAAATAAACAGGTAGGGAGGAAATGGACAAGAAGAGGAAGGCGTTTAGATTCTTTAATTCAGAAGGGACAGAGACATCGTATCAGAATTATAAGGAATGTAACAAAAATTGCAAAAGGGCAATTAAATTAGCAAAAAGGGATAATGAAAAAAGGATTGCAATAGAAAGTAAGGTCAACCCTAAAAAGTTCTTTAAGTACCTTAATAACAAAAAAAATGAGAAAAGAAAATATAGGACCCTTTCAGTGTGAGATGGGTAGGCAGATTGTTGGAGATAAGGAAAAAGCAGAGGTATTAAACAAATTATTTGCCTCTGTGTTTACCAGGGAAGAATCAAGTTCAATAGTAGTGCCACAACCTCCATATTAATGAACAATTGGTTAACTGAGGAAGAA